>NW_012028333.1:21913-25117 GCF_000956235.1 Wasmannia auropunctata
ACCGAATTTTCGTCAACAAGGATTTTATTCAACAGAGATAAATTTTTTATAATATTCAACTTAAATTTGTAATACTTTTTTTATGCATAATACTTATCTTTTATAAATTTCACAATAAGTAATTATATGTATAACCGTAACCGTAACCGTAACCAAAAAAGACCGAAATCCAAACGGTTACGGTCACCAATATCGGCAAAAGAACTGAAACCGAAACCGAAACCGAAAATTGGGAATAACCTCGGACCGTAACCGTAACCGGACTGAAATTTTCTTTCGGTCCGGATCCCTGATCGTCGCGAGCCACGAGTATCGGACGAACGCGCGATCACGCTTAAAGCCGTCGCCTTGAATCGCGCTAGGCTCGAGCACACACGATTTCATACGCTTTACGTTGAATGTATTCTCTAATGAGCCGACTCATCGGATACCGAATTCACTCGGCCGAAGATGCTTTCGGATCCGCGTATCGGACTTGAGTGAGGCTCGACACTCGATCTCTCATGATCATAACCGCCCTTATTCCTTTTGGTAATGCCTGACGTTTTCACCGAACGGCCTTGGATGGTAATAAAGCCACAGACCTCTTGGCAGGTAAACAAACGCGTCAGAGATCCTTTGACGACGCAACGGCTCGAAGCGGGTCGATAACGAGTCGGGACCTCCTTTGTGACGCAACATCTCGACGTGGCGGTAGAAAATCTAGGATCACTGGCGCCGAGCCCCTAATTGTTTAAATATGCTGGAGCTCGTTTTTGTCACTCCGCATAACGATAATATGTATATATATATATATATATATATATATATATTGTGACGTGACATCCCTTTTTGGATTGTCAGTCACAAGGGATCTGTGGACCCGACCGCGGACGATAGTTTTGAGTCCTGCGTCCTCCCGATTTTCGGAGGCGGACGCGTGGCGAGGACCGCGGGACCACATTTGCGTGGCTCCCGCCGCTCGAGTACCGAATACCGTTTATAACCGTCTTTATAGTTTCCGTAGCGATCTTGACTATTTGTTATGCCGTATCGGCGGCTCCCAACAAGTTGTAGGATTTTCCACGTCTCACCGACGCCGTAGCGACCAGTGGAAGAGGACCACGAGAACAAAGAAGATACCCCGAGAATACAGCGTACACAGGTCGTATCTTTTGATTCGCGTGCCGTTCCTTAACTCGAGAACAATTTAGCCGCCGAGCTTCCTTACAGATTCCGGTGCGAGCCAGCTAAGGGGAGGATAAAATGGGATGGCCACTCTGCACCCTGGACCGGGCGAGAAACCCCGCAGTCGGAAACGTAACCGAGCACCTCGAGAATAAGATCGGCCGCCAGGCACGGCCCCTGACAAGGAGGAGTTCCGCAGGACCAGCCACCTGAGCGTGCCACAACGGGAGCGTACCTAGTGATACCGCCGACAGAAGGACGTCGCCTGGAATTTGAATACCGCGCGCGGGGACACAGGACTCGCGGCGCTACGCACCTCACGCGATTCGCGGGGGTCACGAGCTCGCACGTCCGCCAATTAGGGGCGCGTAAAGATGTACCGCGTGGGCCCACCGGCCCGGCGAGATCACGGAAGCAGTGGCGCCCGGCACTTGTGCTGTGGCTAAGAGCTAGGAAGGACGCAGGACGAGAGGCAAAGCCGTCCGATAGACAAAGCCGTACGAGGGACAAAACCGTACAAGAGACAAAGTCCGCAGAGGTGCCGAGAAGCGAGCTGCCGTTTCCGTAAAGAGGAGTTCTAGGTGAGACGAGCATATTGATGTAAAGCCGCCGATTTTTGTGTGTCTGACGGGCCGCAAGGAATGCGCGCTAATAATAATTATCATTTTCGTTGTGCGACACGGCTAGAGCCGATAAAGCTTCCATATATTTCAGCGCCCCGTCTGACATTGTACGTCGAGAGTTCTTACAGGACCGTCGCGCCCCGCGCCCGCCGAACGCCACAGCCAAGTCAGTAATTGTAGTGTAATATTTCCGTAATTGTGTGTGCGGGTGATAATTCGTGTTTCCGAAGAGGCCTTACGCCGCTGGAACGGAATTCAAGAGAATTTCCGGGATCATGGGATCCCGCGGGACACATTCGTCACATATTTTCGATCCATCTTGCGTCGATCACGTTTGTCCGTATACGCCGAACGCTCCGCGCCGGCGTACTAGCGAATATCACGCCCGCACTGCATGATTTCCGATTCCGCGTGTCGCGCGGATGCGAAGGAGATGTAATTAACGATTTCGTGCCACCGAAGAGAAGTAAGTCTTGAATTTCCGTTTGTCCGAGATACGATCTCATAATACGATCGTAGAATACGCGAGTTACGAGTCTCCGTCAATTTTGTGCAAGCAGTATTGCTTCGCGTACCGAGTGTTCTCGTCTCTTGTCGTGTATTATTCATACTACCAAACTGTAATACTTGCTCGTCAAATATATTTGTTACTTTTATTGTTATTAATCACTGTTATTTCTTCCAGAATATTCTTGCTCCCCGAACCTTGACCGTTTTCCCTCGAGTCACCCCCTCTACCATTACCGTAGCTGAGAGGCCGGTTGTCGACGTCCTCGTTCGACGGAGTTCGTGTCTAATTGCGTGATTATACGAGGTCTGTTCAAAAAGTATCGCGAATTTTGAATTTCCGCGGGTTACGTATATTCGATTTTCGATTTTTTTGTGGCGTTATGTTGGCACTCATGTCTCTCACTTATGCCGACAAGTTCGGCCATTTTGAATGTTTAGTTAATTTTTGACAGCTGCTTTGCTTGCACGTCTTGGCTCGTCTTCGATTTTTGCCTATTCCAAAAAATGGATCAAAGAATCTGTATCAAATTTTGTGTGAAAAACAAAATTAAGTGCGCGGACGCATTCCGAATGTTGACTAAGGCATATGGTGAAGCTACCTTGGACCGAAGCAACGTTTATCGGTGGTACAAAATGTTCTCAGAGGGCCGAGAAGATGTGAACGACGAAGAACGTGCCGGACGCCCGAGCACGTCAACAACAGACGAAAACATTGATGAAGTGAAGAAAATAGTATTGGCCAATCGTCGAATCACCGTTAGAGAAGTTGCTGAGGACCTAAACATATCGATTGGCTCGTGCCATTCGATTTTTACCAATGATTTGGGCATGAGACGGGTTGCCTGCTCACACATCGTTGCTTGTGCGCGAATTTTTGGCCAAAAACAACACACTAATGATGCCG
>NW_012028333.1:25137-31157 GCF_000956235.1 Wasmannia auropunctata
TGCGTGCGTGCGTGCGTGCGTGCGTACGTAATATGTACTGTTGTATATAATTTATGTATAACATATTTTATATGATGTCACTAAATATACAAAAAAAAGAGAAGATTTGTAAACATCTTTTAAAAAAATCTTTTAAAAATAAACATTTTTTCGTAATTTTTTGAAACTTTAGAAATAGGGCATATATCTATCTTATTTTCTTTATTTTTTTCTATCGACATTATTAATTTTGTTAACATTTCAGTCGTTTAGATCAAAATGTCTCAGAGAGGAGGAGGAGGACGAGGACGAGCAAGTCATGGGCGAGCAACACAAAAACAGCAAAGTTCTGTGCACCAGCAGGAACAACAGCTTCCACATGCTCAGGCTTCAACGAGCACTGGGGCTGTTCGCAGACCAGGACCTGCTGCACAATCGGTAATATATATACATGGTCTGTCCCAAAAGTAATGAGACTATTTTTGATGTCCCAATTAAAATTATCAGAGGGATGGATCCATTGGACAGGACCTTTGATGCAGGATATCAGGTATAATCTGATCCTTCCCAGTTGCCACCGAGTCTTTCTAGCAGTCGATATCATCAGTAAAGTGCATTGCAATTTTTGTCTTGTCACGGTCGA
The DNA here is from genome assembly GCF_000956235.1 of Wasmannia auropunctata. Taxonomy (NCBI): domain Eukaryota; kingdom Metazoa; phylum Arthropoda; class Insecta; order Hymenoptera; family Formicidae; genus Wasmannia; species Wasmannia auropunctata. The sequence goes on from NW_012028333.1 coordinate 25,760, forward strand.
AAATTCAGTAGTCTCGAATTGCAATCAAATTTTGCGTGAAATTGAGAAAATCTGATTTCAAAACGTTGGAGAATTGCTTGTATGGGAATATGCTGCTTTGTCTTTAGAATTTAATCGCATAACGCTGCTCAAAGTACAGCACAGTATGTGCTAAATTTTTGCCCATGACAAGACACAAAAATTACAACGCACTTTGCTGACGGTATCGACTGCTAGAAAGACTTTGAGACAACTGAGAAGGTTTGAAGATTCAGATTGTATATTTAATATCCCGCACCAAAGGTCTCGTTTAATGGATTCACTCCCCGACAATTCTGATTAGGCTCCCAAAAATAGTCTCATTACTTTTAGGACAGATCATGTATATTGTATATATATATATGTATGTATATTTTGTGTGCGTGCGTGCGTGTGTGTGCTTTTATATCTACATCTAATACTTTTACATACAGAATTAGAGAAATCATATTGCGGCATTGTTGCAATAGTGTCATATCTCGAAAATTGACAATTTTGAGTTATTCATCACCAGATAAAAGTACACGCCAAAATCCATCTTTTCCAATAAATAACTCAAAATGTTATTTTTCGCGATATGACACTATTACAGCAATGCCGCGGTATATAAAAAATATATATAATTCCATTTAAAAAAAATCGATGTAACTTTGACCTGACCTTGGCGACGCCACCCAAATCAAATAATATTGCTATTGAATATATCCCTTAATAAGGGTCCATTCTACCTTGCGGTCCGAAAAAGAAGGCGATCTTTGAGAATTTTTTCGGGAAAAGTGAGAGATCACATACTTTATTGTTTTTACATCTTATTTGTTGTACTTTTCTCTGTAATTTGTAATTTTTTGAAGTCAATTTGTTGACTAAGTCTATGCAAAGTTCCAGTGAAGAAGCCTTTCCGACTTAAACATGGTGCCATGGGGGAAGTACTGCAGGTCGCACCAATCATCTAAAACAGTTAAACCAATGCTCTATGGAATAGACTACGATAATTGATCTTGCATGAAAATTAACAAAATGGCGGCAATTTGAAAAAAGTTCGATTTTTGGCCTTAAATTTTGCTCTTATTTTTGCGATAAAAAAAGAAGTATTATTGATATTGATATAATCGTAGTTTATTCTATAGAGACATTCTTTTTTAAAATCGTTGGTTTAACTGTTTCAAATGACTGATGCGACCTACAGTATTTCCTCCATGACGCCATGTTCAAGTCGGAAAAGCTTCTTCACCGGAACTTTGCATAGACTTACAGTCAACAAATTGATTTTAAAACATTACAAATTAAAGAGAAAAGTACAAATAAAATGTAAAATGAAGTGTGATCTTGATCACATTTCTTTCTTTTTCGCCACAAGGTAGAATGGATCTTTAAGTGTGCTTATTATTATATAAGATGTAGTTTGCACCTTTAAACCTGCACCATTGCCAGTATAAAAAAATATGTATTATTTTTAACTATTCTACAAATGTACCAAGTTCCATTAAATTCGGCGAGTTACGGAAAAGTAGAGTTACTTGTGAATCGAATGTTTGTACTAAACAAGGTGTCCAATAAATTGCCTGCAATACTTCAGCAGATGATTCGGGATTCATAAAGAAGATAAAAAGGTTATATAAACATAAGTTCGAAAATAAATCTTTTTCGAGTTTTTTGAGGTATAACCACTTTTATGTTAAAAAAAGGTTATTTATTTTTTATAATCGTAATTAGTTATAATAATTCATTTTCATACCCAGGATTTACCACGTACAGGTATAATCTGCTTGGCATCCGTGTTTTTTATTTTTTTTCAATTTTTTGATATTTGTAAACACGATAACATTATTTTTAAAATAGAAAAAAAACAAATATTTAAATCCAGTTTGGTTAATCAAATATTAATTGTAATAGTTTGGAAGAATTCAAACGTTTTTCAGAGTTACGAATTCCTTTGATTCAGGAATAAGGATCTGCATTTATGCTAAAGGTGGTCATTTTGAACATCTTATTTAATTCGATTTAAATACTTGTTTATGTTTATCCTTCTAAAAATAATCTAATCGTATTTACAAATACCGAGAAATTGAAAAAGAAGGTTGCAAAGCGAACTATGCCTCCACGTGATGAATCCTGAAAAAAAAATTATTATGACTAATTATGGTCATTATAATGTAGCCATTATAAATTATAATTATGAACAATAAATTACAATTTTTTAAACATAAAGATGGTTATAACTCGAAAACAATTTATTTCTGGATTTATGTTTATTTAATTTTTTTTCCTTTTTTTGTCTCAAATCACCTCCCAAAGTATTGCAGGCGATTTACTGGACCGTGTGTATAAACCCAGTACATAAACAATTTTAATTTAAAATCGAATCAACATACAAATGTTCGACCCTACATCGAATTATCATCCTCAGTGTAGTAATCAAAACTTACATAATAAACGATGAGATTATGAAATTTACATAAGTATAATAAACGGTTAAATCATAAAAACGCAGTGAATCTGGATGATTGAATTCAAATTTAAAACGCCAGGTACCAACTCCATGTAAAGACAAGTAAACGTCAGATACAGAGTCCGCATAAAAATGATTGTCCAAATGAATGTGTTCATCAAAAAAAGAGAAATTTATGTGTTAATAAACAAGAAACTGGAATTTAAAAAAAAAATGTCATGTAATGGATATAATTAACGTATAAGGAACTGAAGACCCTATTAAAACATATCTTATTTAAAAATGTAATATCGATCAGGATAATACAATGCAGAATTGAAACAATTAGTTAAAAGAGGACTTGCAAGTAAAGGCAGTTACAATAACAGTCAGAAATCAGTCTAGACAAGGCATAAGGATTTAGAAAAAAAATCTAAGGAAAGTAGAAAAAATCTATGGAAAGGAGCAATTAGGTAAGAAGTAGTTTGTCAAGAATATACATATAAGCAAATAGGATTCGGAAAGAAGTTTGGTGTCGCTTTGTTTATTCAATTTTTGTTTTTGTTTCATAATATAAACCATCTCAGATATCGATCTTTTATTGTAATTAGATTCGTTGTCGAGAATCTGTTCCTTATCTTAACCAAAATTATGGCCATCGTTCATACAATGTTTAAAAATTACAAAAAAAAAATCCGCGAAAAAACATGAATAGCAGGTGGAATTGCCACCACAAAGTGATTATTGAAGTCATCAGTTAAGTGCGATATGGGCCTAGATAAAAGAGGTATGAACTCACAAAACGAGTTGTCCGTCTTCATTTACAGCACAATAAAAAACATCAGAAACATTCTTCAAAAGAGCGATTTTCATAGGATCTTTTCAAAAAGACTGCTCCACTCAGCATGACGGATCAGAGAAATTTGAAAACTGATCTATCAGACGAAAACTCTTGAGAGCCTTCACCGCCTGCAATTTCCGATGAAAAGTTTGCGGTATTCGAGCTTCTATCAAGACTTGCAAAACCTGACTATTCAAATCATTTGCGGAGCTCGATTATAAGAAATTCTATGCAGGACTTGATCAAAATTGGTCTGAGCAATGTTCTCTTTCGGTAATGTTCTCTTGATACTAATTGTAAGGAGTTTTCTGCGATACCTGTCCAACTTTGGAGCCAACGATATCCTATGAGAACGCTAATAGTTCAAGGAAGCATTTCTGTTGTAGAAGCTAAACTTTGATTTCCCGAATTAACAAAGGAATCAATTATGTGTTCGCCGAGGGAAACACCTGATTATTTAGAATATCAGAATGCATAGAAGAATGTTTCTATCATATTTCAGCATTTCTCGTATTCTTTTGCCGCTGTCGGTGCTTATGGTGGTAAAGACGACGGAGGAGGAATCTCGTAAACAAAGCTACTTGTGACGATGAAGAGCAAATAAATAAATTTGACATTTCTTCACATAGTTAGCGATTGGACAACAATCGCAGCTGGATCTGAAGGATAGATCCAGTCCAATTAAGACGCTAGCATGACGACCAAATTTTAATAAAGAAGCCTTATTTAGACAGAATTAACAATGTCAACAGTTATCGACATTTTCAATTCCGTTTCCTACGTTACTGTTTTGGTATTAGGATGTGACATATGTTAAAAATGCATGCATATATACATTGCACACATTTACTATAGCGTGCACTTTTTGTTACATCTAGTGTTCTTCTAAATCAAAACCTTAAATGTATATACAGACCTACCGTACCACCTGTTAATGACAAATTCTTGAATTCATTTAAAGACGAAAAGGTTAATACTAAAACTTTGACAATTTAAATTATCTCCCATAATTATTAATATTTACTTATGTGCCTTATATTTTAAAAAATTATTGTTAGAATTTAACCTATATCTCATATTTTTACATTATAAATATTATTACAATTACTTAATATAAACTATTAAATTGTTTATTACTGATTAAGGCTTCTTATAACATATATTTCAAAATTGTATAATGGCCCAAAGAATGGAATAGAATAATATTCCGTAGAAAAATGCAATCTATAATATATCGATTAGTCGAAAAAACTTATATTCAATAGTTATTTGATTTAGTCCAATTAAAACAAGTAAATGATCTTTTGCATTCAGACTTTAGACAGCAATTTACTGAAACCGTTAGAAGCAGCTTCGAAGAAAATAATAAGGTTAAATTGCGAATAAAAATATGTATAATTATTCTCGTAAAGAAATGACTAATTGTAAAATTTAAGAGATAATGTAATAATAACAAATACAGACATTACTGATAGGAGAAGCTTATTCCGAAATATTAATTGTATATATTCATAAAATGTTAAATTGAAATTAATTGATTTCATCGAATTACATCGACATATGTCACACATTTCTTAGTCACGCAAATGCAATATAATAGTGCTTGTAAATTATGTAAAACATTAGATGCGATTAATTGCGAGCATTTCACATTTTGTTTTATGAATTTCTAAGTTTTTGGAGAGGGAATTTATTAGATGCAAGATTAGTATCAAGTTCTTATTAAATTGATTATCAACTTAATACGTGATAGTACGGTCCTGTTTTAATCAAAAGATTTTTCTGCTTTGAAATAAAATATAAAATACAATTAAGAATTTTATATAATAACTAATTTTTACAAGTTAAAAATTGAATTATACGAAAAGTATAAATACTAATATAAATTTTGAAAATATTTAAAAAATATACTTACAAAATTGATTGTAGTGATTGATACGATGATACAGTGATACAGTGATGTTACTAGTACACGTTATCGATACGTAATATCACGGTGCACTGATTCTAACATTCGCATAGCGACAGCATTTTATATTGCCGCTTATTGCGTACTAACTCTACTGAAACATAAATATTTCCGTGATATTATATGCGATTATATGCAGACT
>NW_012028333.1:32540-41719 GCF_000956235.1 Wasmannia auropunctata
CACTCAGGGTCAAACCAATGTTATCATCTTATGTCTCCCTCGATGTCCCAAAACTTTTGTCTGAAACATTTTTCTCTAAAATGCACTGTTCAAGAGATATTTGAGGTGATCGATTAAAATGGGACATCTTGTAGATTTAGCGTAATCTTTTTCTTTTTTTTAAAGATAGACACATAAACCGAAATAAAAATTTCTTGAGAAGCGTTTTAGAATCAATAATTCCACCATTTTGAATTGTCAATAAAGTATTATAGCATATGTATTCTGACCCTTCATAAACCATACACACGACGGAGAGGGTTTGGAGTCATTAAATATTGTGAAAATGATAAACTAGGGTCCTGATCTCCGTGTAAAATACACACATACACACACGCGCGCTATGTATAAATACGTATTTACTTTTCTTGTAAATTTTACAGAAAGTCTAAAATTTAAATAGTCATAACTTGATAAAAAACAAGTCGTAAGATCATGAACCAAAATTCGTTTGAAAGCCCTTAAATTATACTTTCAAATGGCATTGAGTTTATTTAGAAATCACTTTCCTTTTTGCAGCAAAAATGTTAAGATACATCTGAGCGATTATACGATGTGGTTATTCAATACTTATAGTTTGTTGAGTTACTTGCCATATTTTGAAACGCCCGCATATATATATATATATATGGGATGTCTCATAAATACGTATAAAAGGTTGATAGCGGCGGGCGCTGGGGAATGGGAGGGGCAACCGCCGACTCCCTCTACTCTTTACCATCCAAGCAAGGCTCACAAGTTTGAGGCGAAGCTCTTCATGAGACAGCAGGTGGCGTCTGCAGCTCATCAAACTGCACCCTTTTCTACCTCACATCGGCATAGAGTTTTTTTTCGTTGAACAGCAGCGAATAAAGCATTAAATTTTTTTCAAAACTTGGCAAGAACGGTCAGGAAATTTATGAGATATTGAAGAAAGTTTACGGAGAAGATGCCTTGAAAGAAACAACAGTCAACATGTGGTTGAAGCGAATTCGAGAGGAACAGGAAGGACCTCGTCCAGGACGCCTCTTCACTTCGTCTTCTGATGAAAATGTGAACTGCGAAGATTCCTGTATCCTTCGAAATCGTCGAATAACCGTTAGAATGATTGCAGAAAAACTGAATTTGTTCAACGAGAGAGAGCTCTCTGCCGACGTGAGAGTAAAAAAAGGTGCGGCTTAATGAACTGCAGACGCCACCTACTGTCTCGTAAAGAGCTCCGCCTCAAACTAAGCCTTGCTTGGATGTTAAAAAGTGGGGGAAGTCGGCGGTTTCCCCTCCCATTCCTCAGCGCCCACCGCTATCAATCTTTTATACGTATTTATAAGACACAGTAGTATATGGGTTTGGTGATTTCTTGTTGCCAATCAACAAAGCGATGTATATTAATTTATGCACTCGAGCATGGATAACAGAGGAGGTTTTTACAATTGTAACATTTATAATAAAAGATTTAAAAAATCACGTTATGTTTGTGTCAATAACCCATTTATCGAAACTTATCAAAAAATGTTAAAGTGGCCAAAAAACCTTCCTCTCTTTTTAGCCTTTTCATTCCAATTTACTCAAAATCCTGACGTACTAAAGCAAATTCTGACAGACCGTGTTCAGCGAGAAAAAAGTCTTTGGGAAATGTATTGTCATACTTCAGAAAAAATTATGTTAACACTGTGTAATTAATATTAGTATTTCTTTTGTAATATGTGCCTTATTCCAAAAATTGTTGTTAAAATTTAATCTCTTATATTATTACATACTAAATAATGTGTTTGCACGCTTCTTATACATCTTTATATAAGATTATATTTACAATAATTTAAATAATTTTTATAATAAAAAATTATAATATATTTTAATAATTTACTAACCATTTCTTTGTTAACCATATTGTATATATCCATCAAACTCAGTAATGTAATATTTTGTAATTCTTCTCGTGAACTACAAAAGAAGTATTGCTCAATCCAAAATTTTAATTGATCAGGAGCTCCGTCTATAAGTATTAAGCGTCCTGAAAAATTCTTAGCCTCTAATAATCTTGCTAATTCAATAGCAATTAAGGATCCAAATGAGTATCCTACTATACGGAATTTCCTTTGATTTTTTGTCTTCTCCAATATATACTAAAAGTATAAATATATACATATGTACAATATCGATTAAAAATTTAAATACGTGGTCCAAAAAGTAATGAGATTATTTTTGAGGACCTAATCTCAGAATTATCGGGGAGTATCCATTGGACAGGATCTTTGATACGGAATGTTAGGTATAAAATCTGACCCTTCTCAGTTGCCTCCGAGCTTTTCTAGCAGTCGATATCTGTAATAATAGTCAGTATAGTACTGGCCGAGTAGCGACAGTGAATTTGGGAGATTATCGTTAAGGATATGTATCAAGTAAATCTCTTTGTTATACGGTTTTTGTTAGATATTAAGAATAACGTGAGGACTACGCGGCTTACCAGTATTAATATTGTACTAATTGTAAGTCCTAAAATAAAGGATCTTTCACCAATACACTGAACACAGTTCGCCCACTTATTACAATACCATTAGCAAAGTGTATCGTAATTTTTGTGTCTTGTCACAGGTGAAAATTCAGCACAGACTGTATTTTGAGCAGCGCTACGCGATCAAATTCTAAAGACAAAGCAGCACTCCTTAAGCTGTTCTCAACATCTTCGACATTACAGAATCAGATTTTTTCAGTTTCATGCAGAATTTGATCGCTGCTCGAGACTGCTGAATTTTTGACCATAATAAGACATAAAAATTATATGTATTTTACTGACGGAATCAATTGCTAGAAAGGCTCGGTGGCAAATGGGAAGGATCAGACTTATATCTGATATCTCGCATCAAAGGGTCTGTCCAATAGATCCACCCTCCGACAATTCTGATTGGCGCAAAAAATAGTCTCATTACTTTTGAGACAGACCATGTATACAAGGTGTTTATAAAGTCTTAAACCCAGACTTAATATCTCGAAAACGACTTTCGATATGAAAAAATGTTTCAAGCAAAAGTTGTTTGACTTCAAAAGGGACATAAAATTGTATCCTTGGTTTGACCTTGGCTGTTGCTTAAAGTCAGAGAAAGATTTAAATTCTTAAAATGGAACTTCAAATTTTTTTTAATGGAACCCCGCCATTCTTTTATTGTATATCCTTGTAGCTTATCTCGAGAGCTTTCCAAAACATATAGATAAAATATTTTTTGATTAAGTAAATCTTGAATTATGAAGCATGAAATTTGCAGTACCATTGGCATTAGCATTATCGAAGGTGTCCAAACACTGGCTAAAACCTTTTGAATGTTGTTCAGGATCATGATCTTAATGAAACATGTGAAAGTCATGACCATTGGAGATCGTTTCTTTTTTTCAAAAAATAAAATTTTTTAAAAATAATAATAGCAACAACCTTTAATGGTCTTTAATAGTTTTGATTTTGACATGTGTTGTTAAAGTCATGATCCTGAATAACATTCAAAAGGTTTTAATGAGTGTTCGGACACCTTGGATAATTCTAATGCTGATAGTACTGCAAAGAAGGATGTTACGAAAAGGCCGATTTTTACCTCGCTTGCGAAAAATAAAATTAATATAGTTTCTTATAGTTTTTGAGACGAGGAATTCAATGGTGCTAGTTAAAATTATGTGACACGTCGGAAACACATCGAAAATTGAGTTCAAAGTCAAATCAAATCAACCTCAATTGAGTTCACAGTTCAAAGGAAAAATGCGTGGCTCACTCCGAAGATGCACGGTGATCCGCCGGATAGGGGAAGCAACTCAAACATGTTCATGCAAGCGCACGGGACTTTCTGTTGCGCCTCATATTTTCGCTATTATATATAGCATTTTTAATAATAATTTCTTCATTTGAAATGACAAAACATAATGTACACACTGCATATCATTGACACATACAGCGTAGCTTGTCTTGCGAATAACTGCGACGCCACGCATTTTTCCAACTTTGAACTTAATTTTCGATGTGTTCCCGACATGTGACGTAATTTTAACTAACACTATTGGATTCCTCGTCTCAAAAACTATAAGAAATGATGTCAATTTTACTTTCCGCGAGCGAGGTAAAAGCCTTTTCGTAACACAGTTCTTTCAAGTTTCATAACTCAAGATTTACTTAATCAAAAAATATTTTATCTATATGTTTTGGAAAACTCTCGAGATAAGCTACAAGAATATGCAATAAAAAGTAGAGAACTCCATTAAAAAAATTTGAAGTGACCTTTCCTGTCCTTGACAGCACACACAAGGTCAAATCGATAGTACCATTTTATGTCCCTTTTGAAGTCAAAAAACTATAGTTTGAAACATTTTTCCGTATTTAGAGCCATTTCTGAGATATTAGGCCTGGTTAAAACTTTGTAGATATCCTATGTACACATATTATACTTATACATATAAGTTATGTAAAATTGTAAAAAAATTATCAAATTAATAGAAATATACAGGGTGTCTTATTTTTATTAATCCAATCTATTTGCTTTTCATTGGTATACTATCTAAAAAAAGACATGTTAAGTCGAACTCGAAATGTATCGTTTTCGACTTAACATGTCGAAGTTAATGTTGACTCTTTTCCGCGACGCTGATTGGTTCTCTCGCTAACTTCGTGAGCGGCTGTCATTGCATTGACTTTTGACAGTTGTATGTATTGAGGTTAATATATAATTATAGTCAATTATAGTAAAAAGTAAACGTGCAGTTAACTCTTTGCAGCACGGTGGCATTGTGGAATGCCACCTTTTCCATAACCATTTTCTAAATAACTAGGGTAGTTTTCACTCAATTTTCGAACTTTTTTTGTGTTTTGAAATCAGTTATACATTTAAGCATAAGAATCAATGTGCAATAATTTGAATTCATGGTTGATTTTGTTTATACAAATAAACAAGCGTTGAAAAATTGAAATTTTTTTTAAGAAAATTTATTTCCAAAAATTCTCAGAGTTTTTATATTGAATCCGCCATCTTGAATTTCGAGAATCTGATTCGTAATCAGCGACCCCGAGAACCCCGAGAAATATATTTTCATGACATTTGCATTGTTTTTCAAATTTGAGTCCGTCATATTAGATCCGTCATCTTGAATTTTGGGAATCTGATTACGGATTCGTAATCAGCAACTCCGAGAACCCCCAGATAAACATTTCTATAAAATTTGCATTGTTTTTCAAATTCGGGTCGGATATATTGAATCTGCCATTTTGAATTTCTAAATTTTGTCCTCAGATTCGTAATCAGCAACCTCGAAAACTCCCGAGTACTAATTTCCAAGTCAATCGTAGGTAAGAAAAAATGTATGCTTCAAAGGATTAAATAACGCGCGCGAAGCGCGCGTCAGAGTGCTTATCTAAAAAAAGTGCGTGTAAAGTCGATTATCGCATTTCTCGAAATTGATTGTTGTCGCTTTTCCGCGATGCCGATTGGTTGTCTCGCTGCGCTTACTTCGTATAAGCGGCTGTCATTGCATTTTGACAGTTGTGCAATTGAGGTAATGTATAATTATACATTAACCTCAATTCAGTCAATTATATATTTTGTGACGTTGCAGTTCGCTGCAACGGAGCAGAGTCCCGCCGCCGTCACAATGCGTGGGTTCGCGCCCCTTTTGCCGAGCCGGCAGTCGCGTTTTAATGAGCGAGACCAAAATCTTCGGGAAGTCCGAAATAATATCGCGTACATTGTATTTATTCTATTGAACTTTTGTATGTATCACCAGACCCATGGTCTACAGCGAGGATTTGGGACCGCCAGGAAGACCAGGAGATGACGCCTAGGAGTAGAGGCGACCCGGCACAGAAGCGAAGGGGGTACGCACCGGGCACGTGGCCAACGAGCGAAGGAGCGCGCATGAGTAATGGGCACTAAGCATGTGGCTACGCGCAAAGATTTTCGGGAGCCGCCAGGGATGCAGCGAAGAAGGCTGGCGCAAGACTTGAGGCCCGTGATGGAGAACATGGCCGGCGATTTCGCCAGAGCCCACGGCTTTCGCCGAGAGTTGCCGGGACGAGCTCACGAAATCGTCCCGTATCAGAGGGCAGAAGACACGCCTGCAGAACGCCAAGCCACCGCATCCCGGAAGTCAGGCGGTCTTGCGGGGACGCGAGGCACCCGCGGAAAAATTCGCCATTTACGCCCGTGCCACGGTCGGACTCCTGCGGTGTGCCGCGATTGGTCGCGGCCGCACGCGCCTCTGTGTTGCGCACCCCCGGGCTGGGAATACAGCTATCGATCGCGTATCGAACACGATCTGGATTCCGCCGGTGAACGTGTTACGGTACGGATTGATGTGCTACGGACGTCGATCCCAAGCTTTCTCATACATACCTATTGAAGCAATGGAAACTGTATCTACGCATGGAAATTGGAAGGCTGGATGCCTAAATCCGGCAATAAGGAGATAGTAAAACTTTCTCGGAAAGCGGAATCCTCGCTGATCATCTTTACTACTACTACTACCAGCATTACTGGCAAATAACCTAACTCGGTCATATTGTTCTATCTGCGACATAAAGACGCAAAGACGCATGGACGGAATTTACCGAAGCCACGCTAACCCAGAAGGGCCAAATTACTCGTGAAACACGAACAGTTGGTAAGTCGACCGCCTCCAAAGCTCAGCTTTTAGTTATCTTTTAGCTTTCTTTCCATAAATTCATGACCTAATTTACGACTACATTACATTCTACATCGTCATTTCATTGGTATACGAATTCTTATTTTTTCTATTTATCCGATAATATACGAGGTCACCTTGAATTTGAATGTAATGCGTCATTGAATCGTGTACATGAAAATTTGCATTTACTGTTTACTTGCCAAACTTCCACCTTGTGGCTGGAATGATTAATATACCTATGACCAAAACAACGAAATGCACAGATTAAATAGAGAACGTTAAAGATAAAGTTAAGGTATTTAGTACAGATGCCGATTTTGATATATTGAGATTCGTCCGATAGTGACCGGAAAGATTAAGACATATTTCAGCAATTTTGTCGGACTGCTCTCGCTCTCGCTCAACCATTACATTCTACAAGGGCCATGCTTCTTGCCATGTCTCTACGATTTAATACATGATATGCACCATTGTTTGAGCCATACAATACACATATCGGCCGTACTATAACTATCCTTTATGCGAAAGAGCAGTGATAGTGCAAAAAATTTATTTCTAGAATTTTTCTAATCAGCCATTATCTAGGCACTTTTCGTCCAGGCTTCATATTTCTCTTTTCGCTGCTACTATTATTAATATATTTATTGATTCCGCTCGGGGTTACAATTTCAGTTTCGTACAGACTTCACTCTCCTTACATACTACTTAACGTATACTTATAACTATGTTACACACTACACCTAATCTACTCGCTCCGCACGCTCGCACGCTCCTCTCGCCGCCCCTCTCTCCATCCCATTCCCCCTCTCACTCACCCAACCTCGCCCCTCAGACTTCCGTTTCCATTCACACTTCTTACTTTCTCCTTCCATTCTTCTCGCTCACTCGCTCATCCACTCCTCCTCCACCCTCTCCTCTCCATCTCTCTCTCTCTTTCTCCACTTCCCTCATCCAATCTTTCCCCTCCTCCTCTTCCCTCAATAGAGTCCCATACACTTCTTGCCACCCTTCAACTCCTCCCTCCTTCCAACTCCTACATTCCTCCCATACGTGCTTCCACGTTTCTACACTTCTCCCACACTGTCTACATAATTTCTTTTCTTCTCTCTCTCAATACCTTTCTTCCAACATTTTATTTCTCAGCCTAAACTTGCAACCTTCCTCCATCTACTCTCACCCCATCCCTTCTTCAAGTACTTCGGTATTCCCCCTCCTTTCACATCTCTATACCACCTACTAAATTTTCCTTCCTTTATTCTTCCCTATCTTTCCTCTTTCTGTTTCTCCCTATCCCTTCTCTTCAATTCTTCGATATTCATCTCTCTCTTTCTCTACTTTGTCTATCTCACTCCTCTATCTCCACAGCTCTGTCCTTTAAAAATTGTGTCCTCTCCCTCTCTTATTTTGACAATTCCTTCCCTTTTTCCACCCTTTCCCTTATCTCCCTTAGGCACGCCTGGGCCAACATACTTCCCCTTCCTTCCTCCAGTCTTTCCTCGAACCTACACGCTCTTCCTCTCGCCCTATTTCTCATCTTGTTCTTCTGCATCTCCTCTCTCACGAAGTATCCCGGCATACTTCTTTCCACTCCCAAGATCCATCTTAAAAACCTTTCGTGTACTCTCTCTATTCCTTCTCTCTCCTTCCACTCCCATATCCCATAGCTCATCAATGTCCATACCAACTGATCATACAACCATATCCTTTTTTTCCACCTTCTACCAAACCTTCTCTTTCCAATACCCCACACCTGCCCCATTACTGCCGCCGCTCTCGCTACCCTTTCCTTAATATGCCCTTCCTATCCCCCATTTCTTTGCACCGTATATCCCAGATACTTAAATTCCTTCACCTCCTCAATTTTCTTTCCCTTCCACCACCAGTTTACCTTACTCATTCTTCCCCCTCCCTCTCCTAAACCTTAGCACCTTCGTTTTCTTTACATTCAGCTCCAGCCCTTTCCCATCCACGTATCTTTCCAATCTCTTTATCATGCTTCTTATTTCCCCTTCCTCCTCTGCACCATATCATCCACATATGCCAATGTGCACACTTTGTTCCCTTCCAATTTTATCCCTCCCCATCTCACCCTCTGCATCTCCTCCAGATTCGCGGTCAGTAGATTAAACAGCATGGGACTGATTGGACACCCCTGCCTCACCCCTCTTGCCGTCCAGAACCCTCTGCCCATCTTTCCCCCCACACTAACTCTACTCCTCGTCTCTCTTAACATTTCCTCCAACCCTCTCCACTAACCCCTCTCTCATTCCTCTCTCCCTCAGCACTCTTATCAATATTCCCCTGTCCACCGAATCAAACGCGGCTTTTAAATCTACAAACATTGTTATCAATTTCCCACCCTTCTTTGCAATCTGCCTGTTTATCACATAATTCAACACGTATATATTATCGATCGTTCCCGTTCCTTTTCTAAACCCCATTTGATTTGGTGGAATCATCTCTTCTCCCTTCACCTCCATCCTCAGCCTCTCCGCCAACACCGTCGCATA
>NW_012028333.1:44425-46516 GCF_000956235.1 Wasmannia auropunctata
TTTTTAATTTTCTCCATTTCCTCCCTCAAGGTTTCCTTCTGCACTTCCGTCACTCTATTCAGCTCTGCACTCACCCCTTTCATTCCTTCTCTCACCTCCCCCCTTAACGCCTCTCTCAGCTCCTTCATCAACCCCCTCATTTCCTCCTTCTATCCTTTTTCCCCAGGCCTCACCACCTTGCAGCTTTTTTTATAAATTTCCACCGCTTCATCCCCCATCATCTCTCTTTTCCTCTTCGCACTCTCCTCTACGCTGTCTCCACTAACACTATCCCGTCTTTCTCTCAATCTCAGCGTCTCCAAGGCATTGGCCATCTATCTCTTTCTTGTTCTATGCCGCGCCTACTCCGTTGCCCGAGCCATCTCTCTATATCCTACTTTGTCGCTATTCTCACCACGTGTTCTCCTGCCTCTGCCTCCCAGGCCCACGGCGCATGCGCCCCCTCGTCCTTTGACTTCTCCCGCTCTATCCCTAACCTAACCTACACTCTTCGTCTTTCTTTTCTCCCTACACCGTTTCACTCCCTTTCCCTAGCGTTCCCTTCACTCCTGCAGCCTAATCTGCCCTACTCCTTTCCCTTTCCCTTTCCACACCTTCTCTCCTCCACTCCAACTCTCACTCTTACAGAAATTCGCAGATACACACTCACACACACCGGAAACGGAAGTCCTCTCTTTCGCTGCTACTAGTATTCATAATAACCTCTTACTTTCTACATGTTATTTTATATTCTGTATTTTATATGTTATTGTTCTGCGAATTAAAGCCTTAGAGTATATACATACATATATCTTTGCCTATATTGTTTTGTTTTTATTATAGGTAACTACCTTATACGTTGCCAATTAAGCTAAGCAAATATTATATTAATCGTTACACCAGATGGTGACTTATTTGTAGAATTATATTCAAGAAAGATTACTAATCCTTCTCTTCTATAATTCGAGGCAACATTTTTGTGTCAATTTATTATTAAGATTATACTATATTTTATTTTCCACTTTATATATCATTATTATACGACCTTATGTGTATCTGTGCTTTTACTTTTTGCTTCTGCTGTTTCGTTATATCACGGACTAATAATTATATGCTGACAATCAGGCTAAACAAAGACTACTTTAAGAATTATACCAAATGGTGATTCATTATAAATTTACTACTAAACCAAAATATCAATCCCTCTCCTCATAATACAGAACAAGAGAGATTTTGAAGTTGCCTATAATGAGTTGTTACCTTTATCAACTCACTTAATACATATAATACTTTAATTACGATATAACTGGATTGTGCTCTAAGGAGATGGTAAATTGCTAGATATATTTTAAGTATTCACAATTTAGACAGTTGACTACCAGTTTTGTACTTTCTTATTTTTCTTTTCTTCTCATTTATTAATTATAAGTTTACATGTTATATATGCTATGCTAGATTATGTATTTTTGTTATTATTATGCGAGTTATATTTACTAGTTAAATGGTTAGCTTACTTACTTTAACTGTGATAATTTAATACAGATTAATTATTTTTTTTCCTTACCTTATTTTTTTTCTTTAACTAGATTAAGATAGTATTATAAGAGTTTCCCCCGTTGGTGATTTATTTGGCTTATTCGTGGAAGTATATAAAGTGGAGGATATTCCCCCCCCCCCACCCTTCGAAATATTCATATTCAAATTTATAATTTAAATTTCTTTACACCAATTTAAGACTATTCTCAGATATAACAGACGTCTTTGTGAAAACCCATGTACTTGTGAACGAGTTATTAACTTTGTAATAATAATATAATTCCTTTTTTCTTTCTTAATAACAATCTTTGTGGGGAATTACATACGAGAATAGAGAACATCCCCCAATCAATCACCTAACACGATAGTACAAACGTATTGTTAGCCATTAACTCATAACAGGGACATTAGCTCAGTTATACTATATTATTGAACTCGAAAAAAATTGTATCAGATTGAAAAAAATGAGACCTTTGTATCATCTTAAATATATTTTTAATGAGGTTAGGTTCTCTTATTCGGGAATAACCGGGAAAAGAATCGAATCGTTTCTCTGTAAAACAAAGAAGATCGGAA
>NW_012028334.1:0-366 GCF_000956235.1 Wasmannia auropunctata
AGACGTGTGCTCTTCCGAGTGACCAACAACGCCCAATCGAAGTACTTATAACGACGACGCCGAGAACTGTGGACAAGGCGACGAATACAGAACCAGTAATGGTTATTGCTTTGAACAATATTAACAACGGTGATAACGACAACGGCAACGACAACGGCAACGACAACGACGACGACGACGACGACGACGACGACAATGACGACAATGACGACAATGGCGTCGAGGGGGACAACAATGGAATCAGCGGCGGTGACAGCAAAGCCATTTGCAACAGTAACGATGACGTCAAACGAAAAGAGGAACGAAAAAAAGACATGATATCGTGGAACGTGAAAAAACGACTGAGGGAGATCGCTAGAACACGCG
>NW_012028334.1:10120-10531 GCF_000956235.1 Wasmannia auropunctata
TTATTGAACCGGAGGGTTGTCGACTTGTATAAATTCTGATGACATTTCCAACTTTATAAGTTTTGCCACAATTTTCATTTACTTTACATACGTTTCAACCGATCCACTTTTGGTTGACAACCTCAGGCAAAGTTATGAGATAATAATACACAAACAACCGCAATATTTTCTACTTAGCATATTTAGTTGCGAGGATAGTATCTTCGCGTTGGTGATCCACAATTGATCAAGGAAAACAGGTTCCTGAAAAGAGAGACAGATTGTTATCAACTGCAACATATAAATTTTTTTTACTTACCTTTGGTTTTAGACATGTTCATTTATGTTTACCTTTATTCAAATCAAGTCTCATGTGTGTCTGCGACCGTGATTGTTGTCATGGTCGGTTTTAACGATTTCAAATTTTTTTTT
>NW_012028334.1:12985-13372 GCF_000956235.1 Wasmannia auropunctata
ATGAGGGAACCACTTTCCCAGCTCGACATCTCATTGGTTGAGAGTCGAAGAAGACGCGGATTAATACCACAATAGCTACCTATTCACGAGAGCGTCTCGTGATTGGCTGCGCCAACCCCACCGACCACGAAAGTGGCGGGTTGGATCATCGGCTCGGACGCCATGATCCAGGTCTTTGCTTCGCATCGCCCGTCGAGTGCGGACGTGTCGTTAACGGTCAAACAACAAGAGCCCCTTCGAGTCACTCTTGCCGGCTTAGTCCCGCGCTACGACGAATAATTCCGAGCGCGTTATAAATTTATATTGCGAACACAGCCAAGTATTACGAATTCTACCCGCGAGTACGCGTAGTTCGCGAGTGTGGATTCCGATACGATTTTAAAAAAG
>NW_012028335.1:0-10303 GCF_000956235.1 Wasmannia auropunctata
TAATATATATTTGAAAAAAAGAAAGAAGGAAAAGAAAAAATGAATGTTTTTGCTGTTTATAAGAAATATTTTAATTTCTACGAAAAAAGATTGTCATATTTTCATTCTAAATACTTTTTTTAAGAAAAAGAATTTTTATCTTAAAAGTAAAATTATGTATTTCTTCGACAAAAGATCTTCATATTCTAAAGATAGAATTTTTTTCTCCGCAAAATAATTATATTTTTATATTGCGTTAGTTACTTTTTATCTTATGAAATGTTTTTGTTGCTTATGATAAATATTATAATTTCTATAAAAAAAAATTCTATATATTTCTTTTTTAAGGTGAAAAGTTTTTGGAATTAAAATTGTATATTCCTTCCACGAAAAGAAAAGATCTTCTAGACAGAACTCATATTTTATAAATAGAATATTGTATTTTACGTTTTATATTTTACTTTAAAAAAGTATAAAATATTTAAAAAATTTTATTTTGTGCTATTTACAAAACTAATATGCAATTTATGTTGTGTTATTTGTTCTTTTTTTAAATATGAACATTTCATATTAAAGCTTATTATTAAAAATAGACTGCAAAAGAATTTAAAGTGAATTATTAATTTATCACTTACACATTGTCATGCATATAAATATATCACATTATATATATTACATATCGTTGTTGTATTGTATGAGAGGTTTTTATCTTTCTTATATTATCCAAGCTATGTACTTTCCGATTTTTCTAACCGAACATCATCAAAGTAAATTTAGAATAGAAAATACACGCTTAAAGTGATAGTGAAGTATCTATTTACGTAGATTCTTTGATTTTTTGGATTATACATTTAATTATGCAGGCATTACATGAAAGAGATAATTATTTATTTGGGACATATTGCGTATATTAACAAGCTTAATATATGTGGCTAAAAATTTATATAAGCAAAATTTATATAAGCAAAATTCGCAAAATTTATACCTGAATATCTAAACTTTTCATTCTTTCGTGTCATAATATTTAGCATTATTGATAAAATAAAAAGAAGAAAGAAAAGAATATAAAAACAAAACAGAAGAAAAAAAACGTTGCATCAGTATAGTCTTTATACTGTAATATAATAAAGTATACCGATTGTTTGCGATTCGCACAGGTGGATGAGAGAATTATTTATGACGGGCGCTAAGCGTGATTTGGAGGAATCTGACATTTATCGACCACTTAAAGCAGACGAATCCGAAAAACTGACCGATCATCTCGAGAAGTGAGTTTCGTCCGCGTTGGAGACAAATTAATATATA
The DNA here is from genome assembly GCF_000956235.1 of Wasmannia auropunctata. NCBI lineage: Eukaryota > Metazoa > Arthropoda > Insecta > Hymenoptera > Formicidae > Wasmannia > Wasmannia auropunctata. The sequence continues at coordinate 1,285 of NW_012028335.1, forward strand.
TTAACGTGTGCACCATTATAAAAGGCTTACAACAATGATGACTCACTTCGCGTTGCACACGAAAAAACAAATTATAATAATTATTTTTAAAACAACTTGTATTTTGAAGTAAAGTGGAACTTGATGTATGATAGATATGTATAATATATTATTGATTAATATCTGTTCTATTTTTAAGGCATCATTATTTTACATTTGATACTCTTTAAAATGTAAATACAGCGAAACACGGAAAAAAAGTATACATAATTAATAAGACATAATCATAAATTAATCTCTCCTCATTTCTTGAGTCCTAACGCATTTTTCTTTGTTTAGGTACTGGAATCTCGAGCTCGAAAAACTGAAAAATCTGGAATATACCGTGAGCAAAAACAAGCAGAAAATGCCGCTGAAAAAGAGTGTCCGTCCGAAGTTATACAGGGCTATTTTCAAAGCTTTTTGGTTGCCATATTTTATAATTGGAATCTTCACTTTTATCCAAGTATATCGATATCTTTGAGAAGAAATACTATGTGACATTAATATTTACGATACTTAGATTAAGTTTCATTGTCATAAAAAGTAGTATTCACGTAAAGGACGCTGGAATTTTGCTGCAGGAAGGTCTAAAAATTTTGCTGGATACACATCTAAAAATAATTTTATTGAAAATTCAAAAATAATAAGCATTATTGTAAAGCGTTTTGATATTCTAGCAATCAGTTTGAATTTCCAACAAAATTATCTTCAGGTCTGTATCCACTCAAAATTTTTAGACTCTCCAACAAAATCGTTTTTTCCATGTTGGAAGTTATTTCCACAAAGAGAAACAGCAAATAATTTGTTGTGTTAGAGATGTCAGATGAGAAATATCTCTCATTAAATTCATCTAACAACAAAAGGGAAAAAATTGTTATTCCGATATTCCTCTTTCTTTCTTTCTCTCTCTCTCTTCCCACCTCTCTCTTTTTTTATCTCTTTTTAGAGTTTTTAGATTCATTAGATTTTAATCCTGTTGGAGCTATAAATTTTAATATATATATTGGAATTATCAAAATTTTAATGTTAATTTCTAGAGCAGTGTCATACGTGTGACGATACCGATCCTTCAAGGTTGGATCATCGATTACTTTGCCAGAGATTCCATTGCAAAATACAAGACAGAGATGAACGAGATGCTGATCTATGTTGCTTCCTTGGTCATTTGTAACGTCGTCTACATTATGATGATGCACCATACAATGATACAGTCGCTGCAGATCGGCATGAGGATTCGCGCCGCTTGTAGCTCGCTTCTCTATCGGAAGGTAATGTTATAAATTAATCTGCGCTGATCGAAGTTCTTCATGGAAAAAGAAAAGAGCTGCTATCAAGAAGTGCACTGTGTTCGCTTTATTTAATTAAATAATAATTTCGTAACGTTTCTACAATCGTTAGATCGACGTACGTTAAGTTTTTTATCCACGTTGAAAATAATTGATGTATAAGTAAGAACTCAGATTTGGATTATTTGACGAGGAGAGTGCTTTCAGTGTTGGAGAAATTAATTTAAACCAATTTTATTTTAATGCTTAAAAAGATGCCTGGTCGTACTGAGATTGTCATATCCAGGGTTGGAAACGTTATCTTAAAAATGTAACGCGTTGTATTGTTACCATTATTGTAAAAATGTAACAGATATTGTTATATTATTGTTACAAACAGAAAAAGCTATAAACAATTATTACTGAAAAAAAATAACGAAAATGGTAACGGCGTATAAGTAACGCGTTACTTCCCAATCCTAGTTACCATAGGGTAACTGTCCCTATTAGTGTGCCCTGAACCTATTAGTGTGCTATTCTATTTAAATAAGTCATAAAAATAAACTGGTACAAATAAATAGACAAAGTATTTTTTTTCTATAAAGTTAATACTTTAACTTAATAAAAAAAATACTTTGTCTATATATTTGTACCAGTTTATTTTTATGACTTATTTAAATATAAAAGCACACTAATAGGTTCAGGGCACACTAATAGGGACAGTTACCCTATATCTAATGTTGCGATTCGCCGGTTCGTGAAAAGATACGGTCCGGTCCGGCTAATTCCTTTAGCGCTGAGTCACGACACGTGTCTCTCGATAAGATTACTACGGAGGTCACTTATATGGGGCCACGTGTACCACAGTTATATACTATAGATAAAATATACAGATAAATACTTGTTTGTCGTACGAACTTGATATTCTCTTTATTAAAAATGTCCTTCGACTTCAACCAATAAATTTGTTGATATCCCGCGAGTAATTACAGAAAAACATATGTATTATTTGAATGCACTTATTTCTTTTGAAATAGAACGGACTACTTGAATGGAAAAAAACCTAGTCAAATAGAAAATAACATTTTTTAATTGTAATAACAAGAAAACTATTCCATAATATTAAAAATATTTCGTTTTAATTGTTTTACGTTTAAATGTTAAAACTGAAAAGTTTTAATTATTAATCCTTTGAAATTTTACTTAATTAAAAATTAATTAAACTTTAACTAATTTAACTTTATATTCACTTTATAAGTTTTTAAATTGTGTTCTTGTATTTTTTTACGTTGTATTATGTTATGTAAAATAAGTTAAAAGCTGTTAAGACTTATTTTTTTAATGCATGTAATACAATTGTTGACATAACCGACCGGTATTATAACCGACTTATTTAATAGTTTACAATTTTACGTAACGATGTTTGCTTAGGAAAAAGACAATAGAAATTGATAGCATAAAGAAGAAATGTTGTTTATCAAATACAACTTTTAAATTATGCATTTTCAGGCTCTATAATGATTTCAAAACTTGTTGCAGTTATTACGGTTGAATAGAGCCTCCATGAACCAAACCGGTAGTGGACAAATTATAAATCTTCTCAGCAATGATGTAACTCGTTTCGATGAATTAACGATGTACTTACATTTTATATGGATTATGCCAATTCAGGTAAATCTTAATGCACAAAAAGAACGATTTTGCTCTAAAAATCGCTTAAAGTCTAAAAATTTTGATCTGAAAATCATTGGTTGGTCCATTAAAATAATTTTTTTGGAAACTCAAAAATGATAAGAATTGCTATAAAACATTTTAATATTTTAGCAACCAGTTTAAATTTCCAACAAAATTATTTTGATGGTCCAACAAGAATTATTTTCAGATTTGTATCTAGAAAAATTTTTAGACCTAGCAAAATCGTTTTGTGTCGTGTGAGAAAAATATACGTGTACATTTCAATATAATTAAATTACATATCGTGCACAATATCATCTCTTCAATTAAAATCACTTAAATTAATTAATCTCTTTAATAGATTATTGGTAAGTACGGATATATATATTAATATACGGAAAGAACAATTTTAATAAAAGGTCTAAAATTTAGCTGGGTACAAATCTGGAAATAATTTCGTTAAATCATCATAATAATTATCTATGTTAGAAACTAAAGTATAATAAGCAATATTGCTAAAAATTTTGGTATTCCACAACTTTAACAACCAGTTAAAGTTTTCAACGTAATTATGTTGATGGTCGAACAAATTTATTTTTGGATATATCGAGTAAAATTTTAGAATTTTTTATCAAAATCGTTTTTTCTATGTAATTGTAGTCTAATTCAAAGAAAGTACATCCACTGTTTATTCAGGATGCAATTTTACAATTCCGCTAATTTATCTAGGTTGTAAAGATAGAATATTTTTCCTTCCTTTTATTTGAATGTTTCGAATTTTGATCATTTTAATTTTCGGGACAAACTTCTTTACCTTCTTTAATTGATTACCAACCTTACCTATCTTTAATTTGATTACCAACAATGAGTCTCAATCAAATTCATAGGAATATTATTAGGCATTAAGATCTAGCTCTATTTTAACACTATTTAAATTATCTATTGAAATTGTGCCATCTATTGAAATTGCCAGGTTTTTTTCTATTTACAGATGGTAATTGTGGGAACCATAATGTGGCAAAAAGTTGGTATTTTGATCCTTGTTGGCATCGCATTCCTATTGTTCATCTCCCTAATAATACAAGGGACCATCAGCTTGCTAAGTCACCGAATCAGAGCCATGATCGCGCCACTGACTGACCGAAGAGTGCAACTGATGAGTGAACTCATTGCTGGGATACAGGTATTTCTGAGATATTTGATTAATTATTTTAACGACCCAGAAGACACTAACGTTTAAATGTGAAATTCTACGAAAAAAAGAACAGTTTTGTAAAACAAGTTTATAAAAGGTGGGTTTTTGTTTTAGGTAGTGAAGATGTACGCCTGGGAAAAATGGTTCAGTAAAATCGTTGCGGTGATCAGAGAAATGGAGTTCAACAAGATCAAATTCTCATCGTACATGCGGGCCGTGTCTGTAGCCATTATAATCTTCACCGAGCGACTAAATCTCTACTTCACCTTGATAACGTTTGTTCTATTGGGAAATAATTTGTCTGCCAACGTGAGCTTTGAAATGTTAATACACTTTCACTTTCTTCGACAAACCGCCGCAGCATATTTTCCGCACGCATTAATAACGTTGGGCGAATCGATAGTGTCTATGAACCGATTGGAGGTACATGCTGTCACATTATTTTCAACTTTGTGGTAAACCCTTCAATCTTATTGGTTTTTCTATCGCTACATAAGTGCGATTAAGGTATTCTTAATTTGTACAGGACTTCCTGTTAATGGACGAAGTAAATTTGGGACGCTCAGAGAAGACACCGCAGTTACAGTCTAAATCTCAGAAACCCGACGAAGCAAATAATGAGGAGAAACATACAGACAAGTACATCTCGAAAAATGGAAGTACTGGGCCTTCCGAGCCTCAAGGATTACCTGTAGATCTTTCGGTCTGCGTAAAGCTTCAGCACGTTTCCGCCAATTGGTTAAGCGATCAGTTGCCACCGACTTTGTGCAATATTAACTTGACTATCAAGCCAGGCCAGATGTGCGTTATGATCGGTGCAGTGGGCTCCGGCAAATCATCCGTGCTACATCTGCTGATGAAGGAGCTGGATCTCGGCGCGGGTTCTGCGAGCCTCACACATGGCTGTCCCAAATATAACTTTCACCACAATTTATCCAATTGTTATTTTACGAGTAATTCGAATCTGCGTATTTCTTATGCCAGTCAGGAGCCTTGGCTATTTAATGGAACTGTGAGGGATAACATATTGTTCGGTCAGCTCTATGACAAAGCCAGATACATGAAGGTAGTTTTATCACAGTTTAAAGCATTGCTGCAGTTATCATACGTGTTTATCTCTGTTATTTTGGGTCTAATGCTGCTATTTTATGTACCAATAACTTCTCGGATGTAACTTGGTGTACACAATTCTTAGACTCCTCAATTTTTCGTTTAGATATGAATGGGACTTACTAATGGATTGTCAATAGAAAATGATATCTCTGAGCGAGTACCATAAACTTTGCTGAATTCTTTGTCTCTATATGATTCCATCTAAATTAAAGAAGAATGTCCAATTTTCCTGATTTCAAACATTTTATCATTTCCTACATGGAGAGAATTTCCTTTTGAAATTTATCCTGAAAATCATATTAATTGTAGGACAACATAGTATTTCGACAAATTTTATGTAATTTTCTCTGATTTTTACTGTACACTTTAATAAATTTGTTGTAATATATTAAAAAAATATAATAAAAATTCACATAAAATTTGTCGAAATACTATGTTGTCTTACGATTAATGATTTTCAGGGTAAATTTTAAAGTAAAGATCTCTCTGTGTAATGTTTTTCACTTTTGATCGGCTGAAAAACATTTCAGGTGACAAGTGTGTGTGCCTTGAAAAAGGATTTCCGGCAGTTTCCACAAGGAGACCTGACAATTGTTGGCGATAGAGGTATATTACTGTCCGGAGGCCAAAGGGCGCGAATCAATCTCGCGAGGGCGGTTTATAGGCAGGCAGATCTCTATTTGCTTGATGATCCCTTGAGCGCGGTGGATACTCGCGTTGCTAGGCATCTCTATTGGAAATGCATCATCGAGTTTCTCCATAGCAAAACGAGGATACTCGTCACTCATCAGTTGCAATTTCTCAAACCGGCGGATCACATTGTCGTGCTGGATCGAGTGAGTTACCTAAAATAATCTTTAATTGCTTTTAGATCAAAAAATTTTATATTAAGAATTTATATATTAAATTATATAATTAATTAAGAGATTCTTGAGTAATAAATGTTTTTCATATTAAAATATATTTTAATTTTAATCGTTAAGGGTTTCGTGAAGATGCAAGGAAGTTACAACGAATTAGTACAATCAAACGAAGATTTTATTGGGATGATGGGCGATTTGTGTCACGATGCGCAGAAAAAAGAAAAAAACATAAAGAGAACCTCTGTAAGCCAAATAATCACAAGACGTGCCTCGGAATTATCGACTACAAGTTCCATTGTAAGATAATCTTTATCATTCGTTATTTTTAATCAAAAAACATAAAAATTAAAATTTTTTATTATCTTTTGTTGTCTAATAAGATAATGGATTTGTAATATGATAAAATAATTTAAAAAAATATTTGAACAGTATGTTAGTATTAAATTTATTAATATAGTAATTAATAAAGTAAAGTAAAAGAAATTCTCTAAATAATATTGTGAGAGAAATTAAGTGATTGTCAAATATTCATTAATTTTCTCGATATTATTTTGGGCTGTACAATGCCAGCTAAAATAAAACAACAAAAACTTACGAAAAATTTGGTCGAAATTTTACAAAACATTTTTTAATAAATTGTAAATACAGTCTGAAACCAATTGCAAAAAAACAAAGCAATAAATAATTCGGTTATAATAACGCTTTGCAGCACAATGACCATATATTGCTGCAGTTTTACGTAAATGACTTTTAAATGAGTGGATCCAAGTAAACTTTTAAACTAATATTTATTCCAATTATTTACCATGTGTAATAAAATTTGATTTAACTCGTAATGCTTCTTCCTCATTATAAATGTACAAATAAGTACTTACTACAAAGCGAGATTTTACATAAGGCTTAATACAAACAAAAAATTATATAACTTTTAACCAATAAAAGAATTATGCTCCAATTTTAAAGAGATATTCTGACATAATAATGACACAATCTATAAACAATTTATATTTTCAATATTTTCAATAGGTATACCTATATATATTCCGACCGTCTAAGTATAACACAAATTAAATTGAGAGAAGGCCGTAGCATCTTGGTGCTTTTAATATTTCTCTGTGCATTTTACATACATATTCTAATTTTATTTTACATTTTTATATTTTCGGTAATCCTTCGATATTTGACGTATGTCCTTAATGTGATCCGAGGGACAATCATGTAATTAGATTATTACTTTGCCATCGTGCAGCACTCGAACATTGAATCGGATCATATCGAGAACAACCCGGAAACCGAGATGATGGCACATGACAAAATACCCGGCGGAGTGTTCAAGGAATATCTGCATCATGGTGGCAATTACTTTACCTTGTTTATACTGTTGCTGGGCTTCATCATCAGCCAGATCGCCACCACCGGAAATGATTACTGGCTCTCATACTGGATCACTTTGGAGGATGTTAGGCGCATCGAAAACACTAGTGACGCCAAAGAGTTCGCGCACATGTACAACGACAGCTTCCTCGGGTCGATCTTTACGCTGAATCCAGACGGCCTGCTCAGCACTTTAGATGCCATATACGTATATACATTCTGCATAATCGCCTGCACCGTTACTACGTTGTTCCGCAGCTTTCTCTTCATGAAGGTCTGCATGAACTCGAGCTGGAATCTCCATAACAACATGTTCTCCAATCTGCTGCAGGCGCGCATGTCCTTTTTCCACACCAATCCTTCCGGTGAGCAATACTCGCGAAATCCCGATAGGCAACAGAACTGATTGAAGTTTGGAACGTTCTTGGAGCGAATTTTTGAAAATTATTTGTCCCATTTTTGCACAGAATAACTCATAAGTTTCACAAACACAGCTATTTCGATCCAATACACGGGTCAGGAGGCATCCTTATGCTCGATAAACTACTCTCTCGGTTGCTTAAAAAATTCTAGCTACGTGCCAAAAATGATTTGTCTCATTTCTACTTTTGCACAATGTTATTCTTAAGTGTCAGAAAAAATATTTCAATGGAATGTTCGGAAGGCACTTTTAAACCAGTATCTCGGTCGCTTAAAAAATTCTAGCTACACGACAAAAATGTCCAATTTCTACTCTTGCACAAAGTAACTTTTAAGTGCCAGACAGAAAATAAAAAATGTTCTGATCGAATGCACGCGTTGGAAGGCACCTTTATACTCGATAAACCACTCTTTCGGTTACTTAAAAAATTTTAGCTATAAAACACTTTTTATTTTGCAGTAGTGCTAATTTGCCAATAGATAATAGCCCATACTTGCTATAATGTATTTTTATTTTCGAACAGTTTGAAATGTTTTTAAGGTACTATATATTATATTTAGCATTTAATTAAACATACTTCCTATCAATTTCTCTTCTTTTTATACTTGGGTGTATTATTTTACGAAATTACGAATATACATACACTAATCAATTCTTTGTCTCATTTTTGTCAAGGACCATATCATCATCCCTATTCTTCTTTGATTCATTTTGCAGTGTTGTTATACATTTTTATAAAAAATGTATTATGTAATACATATTTCATTTTTAATCTCGAGTCTAGAATCGATTACATAACACTTTGACAAACGTATCCGTTTAGTTTTTAAATTATTAATTATTAACAAAATTATTGTAAAAAAATGTAAATAAAGAACCATAAATCATCTTCTTCTGTAATAATCTTTCCTTATTCATGGAGAAATGCTTGATGATTTGCATACATTTATTTCCACGTTTTTACACTATATTCAAAATATAAATTATTGAAATCATCGAATCTGTCGCGATCTCTGAACTTTAATTTCCCGATTTTTCTTGTTTAAACTTAATTATTTTTGTCTCAGGGAGAATTTTAAACAGATTTTCGAAG
>NW_012028335.1:10708-18985 GCF_000956235.1 Wasmannia auropunctata
AGGTACTTAACTTCCTAAATTTTTTGATTGTCTGATTCTCTTGTCACACCAAATTCGGACTATTAAATTCTTTTTCTAGAATATAGAATCTCTAAATTCTAGGAGTTTTTGAATTTACATTTTCAGCGAAGAGTCCGTTGTTTTCGCATGTGAATGCCACGCTGAACGGTCTGCCGACGATCAGAAGCAGTGGGGCTGGAATCGAGAAGATGATGCGAAAACAATTCGACGTGTTGCAAGACCGTCACAGCGGCATATGGTACCTCTTTTTAACGTGTTCGACATCCTTCGGTGCCTTTACAAATCTAATCATGTGTCTGTTCCTCGCTTGCATTTGCTTCTCTCTAATACTGTTAAATAAAAATGGTAATTATAATTATTTAAAAAATTCTTATTGAAATTTAAATATGTTTTATATTTATCCAGAGATTTTCTAAGGATTTCGTAAAAACGTAGAAAGCCACAGAAAAATTAATGGATACATCAATAAACAAATAATCTTTTTATATTTAAGCTTTAGTGTATTTGCCTTTATTTTTACGTATGATTAGTCTTTTGGAAAATATATTTGGATAATCTCTAGAAATCTTCGAGATATTACAAATTCCATCTCTGATCTTCATGCTGCAGGCAGCGTGGTCGACAGCAAAGTAGGTCTAGCCATATCGCAATCGTTGATCCTGGTCAGTTGTGTGCAGTACGGCATAAAAGAGTCCATTGAGACGATGTCGCTGATGACCTCCGTGGAGAGGATTCTTCAGTATACGAATCTTCCCAAGGAGAAGCCCATTACCTCGGGCAATCCGCCGCCGTCCACGTGGCCGTCTCAAGGACAACTGATCTTGAAGAACGTCAATATGAAGTACCATAGGGATGGCCCATTGGTTTTAAAGGTAATTTAAGCACCGATTGTTTATTCCTTTCGAACGTATTTCCCGTTTTATCGCGCCGTCGCGCTTCGTAGAATCTGAACGTAGCCATCGAGCCCGGCTGGAAGGTCGGAGTAATGGGACGCACTGGCGCCGGCAAGTCCTCCCTGATCACGGCGCTCTTCCGTCTGTTCAACGAAGGTCTGGAGGGCGAGATTAAGATCGACGGTCGGGACACAAGCACGGTGGGCCTGAGCGAGCTGCGCTGCAAAATTTCCATTATACCGCAGGAACCGGTGCTCTTCTCCGAGAGTCTGCGTTATAATCTGGATCCGTTCAATCAGTACGACGACATGAAGCTGTGGGAGGCGCTGCGGCAGGTCGAGCTGAACCACGTCGCGTTGGACCACAATGTCTTCTACGGTGGTCACAATTTTAGCGTCGGTCAGAGGCAGCTCATATGCCTGGCTAGGGCCATTTTGAGAAACAACCGTTTGCTCGTTCTCGATGAGGCCACGGCTAACATTGATTCGCGGTAAGTCTCGACCATTCATTAGTAGTAGAATTTTATTTAATTATCATTTGATGATGACGTGCGATTTTGACTTTTTGTTCGGTGTATAATGAATAGGATAAATAATATAGGATAAATAATAATAGGATAAATAAACTCATGTACGAGTACACAATTAAAATTTTCAATTATCATATTATTAATTTCCGTAATAATTTGATATCTCCGCAGTACATGGTATCCGCAGATACAATGAATATTTATGTCGCTATTATTCCAAGATTTTAGAAAAAGAGCAGATCTTTTCAAATTTCTAGCATAGATCTGTATTCTACGTATCATAGAAAATTCTGATTTCTGAATTTTGTATATTTTCAAATTTTGCTTTAAATTTGTGTTTCTGCTTCTAGCACCGATGCCGAGGTATAATAAATATTCATATTGTAATAAATAGATTTTGGAAATAAAACAGATTTTTTTCACCTTAAATTGGATCAGATTTCTATAGCAATCTATACTTTGTATCGGTAGGAGGCTGTCATAAATGCACGATTTCTAAATTTAACATATTTGCAGTTTTATTCTAAATTTGTGTTTCTGTTTCCAGCACCGATGCCTTAATTCAGGATACAATAAGGAAGAATTTTAAAGAATGCACCGTCATTACAATAGCACATCGTTTGAATACCATTATAGACAGCGATCGGATTATCGTTATGGACAACGGTTCTATTGTGGTGGGCTTCTCCGTTTTACTAAAGCGTCAATATGTTAAGAAAAATATTGATTTCATTTATTAAAACACAACTAAAAGATATAATTTTATAACTATTTAAGTTGTTTCTTTTATAATAATATTAATTATAATAATTACATTATAAATTTAATTTTTGATAACAAAGAAAAATTGCTTATACATTTAAATAATAACAACAAAGAATGACTATCATCAATTAAATATTTCATGTTTGAATTTCTATAATTAGAATTCTCAAGGCGGAATAAAAAAAATTAAATCAATAATGTTATTATATGTATACGTTGTGATATAGCGAAAAAAATTTTGAGATTTCTAAATAATTTTCTTTTATAATTTGCAACATGGTTTCTTTAAAATCAGTATTCAATTGAGCAATACGTGTTTTAAAAAGAGCTAAGAAAATCTTGTAATTTTTTTAAGAATGAAATTCCTATTTGTGCATTTGATAATCAGAATTGTCACTCCAACAGGAATTCGATTGCCCGTACGAGCTATTGCACGACAAACCGAACGGTTATTTTTCACAAATGGTGGAGAAGACGGGTATTCAGATGGCGCAAAGTCTTTTGCAACAGGCGAAGAAAGCTTGCGAGAAGAATCATCGTAAATTGAACTTGTCGGTGCAAAATACCGATAACGAGATTGACGCTATCATCGCAGAACAGTCCAATTTATAAATACTTCTATCAACAAAATCTTATATTAAAAGAAAATATATTAAAAATTTTATATATATGTAGTGATTCACGAGAAAAAAGTGAAAAATCTCTTATATCTCCTCTATTTTTTTTACGCCTTTATATACGTATATAGACTACAAAAGAAATTATTATATTTTTAATTTTTCATTGTTATTATTATTATTCTGGTAAGATAATATTTGTCGTAATAAGTTATTTTCACAAGATTAAAAAAAATTCTCAATGATCGTCTAATTATTTAGATTGCTTTGATAATTTAATTATGATATTATGTACTATTCAGTTTGGAGTTGCGTTTTAAAGACTGACGATTATGCGCGCCTGAATTGAGAATTAATTGTAAGATTCACATATTAAAATATTATTGATCAAGAATAAAATATTATTAAATACCAATTATTGATTCGTCAGATAAAGTGCTTTACTTATTCCATTCGGAATTTTACGAGAAAAACTTGGCATTTACTCTTAAAATTTTGTTAGACGATGGATATCCGCTAGAACTAATATTTTCTAACATTAGAAAAAAGCTGCTCTCTAAATTTCATTAACTCAATAATTTAATTATTGTTCGAATTTTTTTTATACTTCGTTAAAACATAAGGAAAATTATTTCACTATTCCATACAATAGTACTACTGTAGCAGATAAGTTTATACAATTTTTTAAAAATATTTTAAATTTCAAATTAGTTTTCTCAGAAATTAATAGATGTATTACGGTACATAAAGATTCGTTACTCTTTCTGCATTTTAATATTGTTTATAAAACAGAGTGCATAAATTGCGATGCATCGTATATTGGACTCGTAGACTTTTAAAAAGCAGAATTGACAAGCGCAAAAATAACATTAATTGTAAGAGAATTGCACCGATTTCACTGTATACTATCTCAGTTGTTACCACAATTTTAATTGGAACAACATTAAAATGTTAGATGAAGAAACAAGTTTTAATAAAAATGATTAACACCTGAGATAATACATATAAAGAGACAACTTACTAATAAACCTACTAACTCCTACTTCTCAACACGCTTGATTTCTCTTCGGACTCTGTAAGCGCTTTATTTATAATTGGCTTATTTGACGTAGGTAATCAGTTTAAAATAATATTATAATTCTTTTAAAAATTGTTGATTATGAACCTGACATTCGCCTAATTTGAATTTTAATCATTGAAGATACGTCGAGGAGAGATTGCGGCCGTTGCAGTGTTACAAATCTATGTAATTACATCAAAGAAGATCCAAACCAGGGATCGAAACGTTTGTTCAAGTAATCATTATAGTTTGTATAATTCATATGAAAGGATTGTTTATTATTCCTTCATCGTACGCATTAATAACTGCATTGATTTGCATATATAAGATGATTTAATGGAGCCATTTAAATTCAATCTATTTTTAAAAGTTAATTTTAAATATTTTAAAAATTTATATATTATAAAACAATAATAATATTACTGACATCACGTTGTAACGTAATAAATGCAATTTATTGTAAATTTACTATATTAAATCTAATAAAGTTATATGTGCAAATCTAATTACTGACAAAAAATTTATCTGTCTCCTCTTTTTTAATCAGTTTAATTAAAAAAAGGTTTTTCAATTTAAACTTTAATTAAAATAAAAGAGAAGACAGATCAATTTTTTACTAATGCCCATAATTCGTTTATCTCTTATGCATTGTCAAGTAAAAATTCTTAAATGTTGTTTAAAATAATAATGTTACTGTTAAAATATATAATTGTCTATATAGTTATTATATAATCACTATTCAAATAATTAGATTCAATAACAAATAAAATTGTATTTTGATAATCAAGCTAAAAAAGAAAGAAAAAAATTTTTAAGTAGAGAAAAACGTATGAAATGTTGTTAAAAAAGAAAAGACAAACAAAAAGTTACATTGTTTAGTGCATATGTTATATATATACATTGCGTTATATATACATTGTGCGGGAGGGAGTTATCGTTAATGTTTCACATTATCAGTAATACTTTTAAAAGCCGATATGGAAAACAGCGTCACAGTTACTGATGGTTACAGTAAAGTTGACTATTGAAAAGCGTGTTTCAAGAGACACTATTTAAGAGAGAGAGAAACGAATCAGAAAGGGAGGGGGAAAAGAGGAAAAGAACAATGCTAATTGTTTGCGACTTTTTTTGCTTCAAGTGTCATTAGATTTTGTAAGACCGTGCTTCAACATGGATAAGGACACGAGCGACATGAAGCAAAACCCAAGGGAGACCGCGAATATCTTCAGTGCTCTATTCTTTTGGTTTGTTAAGACTTAAATTGTGTTGTGTTGTCTAAGAATATATTTGGCAAAAGAAAAGAGTAAAAAAAAAATGAAATGTCTTTATTTTTTAGAATAAAATTTTGATTTCCTCAAAAAAAGGAAGAAATATTTATCTTTTTTTAGACAGAAGAGCTGCCTAAAAAAGAAAAATTTTCTTCTTAAAAATGAAATTCTATTTTTTCAATAAAAAAAATATTTTTGAAAATAAAAGGTATTTTTTTCCTCAAAATAGAAAATATTTTTACTTGCGTTAGCTACTTTTTACCTTGTATATTTTACGCATTATACTTATTTTAAAGAAATGGTCAAGCATTATGATAATTTTGTCTTTTTATTCAAAAAATTAAAGCAATTTATGTTAAGCTATGTTTCTATTTTTTTTTTTCTTGATATCAGCTAACATTTTATATAATTGTATGATTAATCCACTTACACACACAGGTGCACATATATGTCATATTGCATCACATTGCATCGTCATTATCACGTAAGAAGGCATTAATTTATTTTCCTTGTACTATTCAGGCTTGTACTATTTAGCTTTTAAGTTTTTCTAATACAACACCATTAATGTAAATTTAGAATATAAAATACGCGTGTTAGTGCAAAGTACCTATTCTGCAGATTCTTTGATTTCTCGCAATACATCTTTACAAACTTTATCATGCTGGTTAATGTAACAGATAATTAGTTTAGGTCACTTTGCGAATAACTGATGTTTTTTATTTGAGGCTTTATATATAATGTGTTTGTGAAATTTGTATTATAATACCTTTAAAGCCTTTAATTCTTTATGTCATGCATATTTGTCATTATTGATAGACAGAAGAAAATAATGAAGGGAATATAAAATAGAAGAATAGAAGAAAAATAGAAGAAAAAAAATACCTTTTGCTATTATTCATTGCTTCAGTCATTATATTGTCGTAATATACCGATTAATTGCATATAGGTGGATGCGTGAAATATTTATGATAGGTGTTAAGCGTGATTTGGAGGAATCTGACATTTATCGACCACTTAAAGCAGACGAATCCGAAAAACTGACCGATCATCTTGAGAAGTGAGTTGGAGACAAACAAATATGTATAATTACGAATATACATTATAATATTGTTTGTAATAATCGTGTCTCTTACATTTGCTATACGAAGTAATAAACAAATCTTAATTATTTTTTTAAATATAAGGGTAAATTTATGGTATGTATTTTATATGTATTCATTAATATCAATTTTATTCTATTATTTTACATTAGATATTCTTTAAAATCTGAATGCGTTAGAAGACGAAAGAAATAAAATAAATCAAATTTACCAATAAATCAATCTGCCCTTTTTTAGAATTTTAACGCAGTTTTTTGTCCAGATATTGGAATCGCGAGCTTGATAAATTAAAGAAATTGAAATACACCATGAGCGAAGCTGGACAAAAAGTGCCGCTGAAAAAGGACGCTCATCCGAGGTTATATAAAGCTATTTGTAGCGCCTTTTGGTTGCCATATTTCATAATTGTAATCTGCATATTTATCCAGGTATATTGATATTTATAACTCTAGGCTACCACACCTGGGTAAAATTTACCCGGACCATTTTCGAAGTGCGTGCCATTCCGACAGGGTTGAAGATGTGGGGTCGCGATGTGGAGGAAAAAAATTTACAAGTGTCCTCTACAACCTTCCATTATAAGCTACGTCATTCCACTTGGTACTGCTATTCCAGCTGCGCGTAAAGTTCGACAATCAGTCTAGTTAACTCGGTCAAATAAATGTTTTTTAATGTAGAGCCATATGAGGTATTTTTCTTTTGAAAATACCACTCATGTTCTTTTAGAAACTATGCTCTACTTTTTTCTATTCGTCTCTGAAAAAAGCTGCGATGTAAAAGAAAAATCAGCCTTTTTTGGAAAAGATATAAAAGCTGATTCACATTTTTGCATTTACAAATTGTTTATGTCCTTAAGATCTTTAAATGTTACTATCCATTAAGTTACTTTTCTTACTGTCTGGCGAATAGATTAAAAAAAAAATTTCAAATCGATGCGTTTAAACTAAAGTTATGCAACAAAATAGGTAGGTTGGATCAATTTTACCCAGTGTGGTAGTCTAGGGTTAAGTAGAAACACCATGTCATAATAAATACTTACGATATTACTTATTGCTAGATCAATTAAATGTGTTGGTCATTTTAAAAAAGTGTTGTAAATTATTCCCATACAGAGAAATAACAGAAAAATTTATTGTTAGATGTTAATCCTCTCAATTCATAGATTCAGCTAACAATAAAGGAAAATTTGTTAGTCTGGAATTTCTTCCTCTCTCTCTATCCCTCTTTTCCTCTTTCTCTTCTTAAATCCATTAGATTCATAAGGAATTACGAAATTTCAATATTGGAATCATAAAGATATCAACGATTTTGTTTTCAGTGCAGTGTAGTGCGCGTGGTAATACCGATTTTTATAAGTTGGATCATCGATTACTTTGCCAGAGATTTCACCGTGAAGAACAAAACAGAAATGAACGAGGTGCTGATCTATGCTGCATCCTTGTTCATTTTGAATGTTATCTCATCTATGATGTTGCAACATGCAATAATGCAATCGCAGCAGATCGGTATGAGGATACGCGTCGCCTGCAGCTCCCTTCTCTATCGAAAGGTAATATTAATTACGGAATAATTTGGTGCTGCTCCAAATTTTTCCTAGGAAAAGAAAAAAGTTTTCGAAAGATTTTAAATCGGAAAAACAGCTTTAATTAATTAAATAATGATTGTGTTACACAGCTACGGAATCGTTGGAATCAACATGTAAGATATGTTCACGTGTGAAAATGGAAAAGAATCAGTCAAATAGAAAACAACAGCTTTTATTAGTTACAATAATAAGTAAAAAAAAAATTTTTATGATATCCAAAATATTTTATATCTGTTGTCTTACTTTTAAAAGTTGAAACTGGAAAGTCGTAATTAAAAAGTTTTTATAATTTATAATTTATTAATTATATTTTACATTAACACTGTTTGTTAAATTGTGTTCTTGTACTGTATTTTATTATATTAACTAAAGTAATTATAAGTACTTCAGATTTATTCAATGCTTGTAATATAAATGGTTGCATTGCATCCGACTT
>NW_012028335.1:20038-21748 GCF_000956235.1 Wasmannia auropunctata
ACTCTTCCGTCTGTTCGACGAAGGTCTGGAAGGCAAGATCATGCTCGACGGTCGGGACACAAGCACTGTAGGCTTTAGCGAGCTGCGCTCCAAGATCTCCATTATACCGCAAGAACCGGTGCTCTTCTCCGAGAGTCTGCGTTATAATCTGGATCCGTTCAATCAGTACGACGACATGAAACTGTGGGAGGTGCTGCGGCTGGTCGAGCTGAACGATGTTCCGTTGGACCACAACGTCTTTCATGGCGGACACAACTTCAGTGTCGGCCAGAAGCAGCTGATATGCTTAGCCAGAGTCATTCTCAGGAACAATCGCTTGCTCATTCTTGATGAGGCTACGGCTAATATTGATTCGCAGTAAGTTTCTTTAGTAGTAGAATATAAATATTTTTAGTGAAAGCAGATGATTTTCATTTATTAGTTGATAATGAATTGGAATAATTTATCATATATGAACAAATCAAATTTTTTATTATTTTATTATTAATTTTTTAAATGATTTGATATTTTTATTATTTGGAGAAGTTTAATGAATATTCATGTTGTAATATAAGATTTTAGAAAAAAGCAGATCTTTTCAAATTGGTTCAAATCTGATTTTTAGTAATATATGTATATTTTGTATCTGTAAGACCCTGCCATGAACGCATAATTTCTGAATTTATTATATTTGTGAATTTGTTCTAAGTTTGTACTTCTGTTTTTAGCACTGATGCCTTAGCTCAGAATACAATAAGGAACAATTTTAAAGAATGCACTGTCATCACGGTAGCGCATCGTTTAAATACTATTATAGACAGTGATCGGATTATCGTGATGGACAACGGTTCCATCGTGGTAAGTTTTTCTGTTTTACCGAAGCATGAATATGTTCAAAAAAAATACATCGAATTTAGGAATCAGAATTAAATATACAATTTTTTATGTAATTGTGTATGTAATTTATTCATAATACTTTTAATTGATAGCGTAAAATATTCCATCTTTGGAATAGGAGAATGATTATACATTTTAAAATAAAGAAGGATGGTTGTCATCTCAAATGGACATTCTATATTTAAATTTTTATAATTACAATTTTCAAAAAGTTAAAATAAAACAAATAAAGTTATAGTGCGAAATGCAACAAAGAAAAAAAATTTTGTTTGATTTTCAAACAATTTTCTTTAATAATTAATAACGTCGTTTCTATCAATATTTTGTTGTACAATATAACATATTTCTTCCTGAAAATAATCAATGATACATGTATTTATCAAAAAGAATCAAATTTTTTTGAGAAATGTTATAATTTTCTCAGGGAGAGTTCTCGATATTTTTGAGTGTGAGTTTAATTATCATAACAGGAATTCGGTTGCCCATTCGAGCTGTTGCATAACAAATTGGACGGGTATTTTTCACAAATGGTGAAGAAGACGGGTAATCAGATGGTCCAAATTCTTTTGGAACAGGCGAAGAAGACTTGCGAGAAGAATAACAATCATTGTGAATTGCGTTTAGCGATGCAAAATACCGAGAGTGAAAGAGATGCCATGATAACAGAACAGTCTGTTTTGTAGATTTTAGTACCAATAAAATTTTACAATAAAATATACATGTACAGGGTGTCCGGTATTATTGGCAATGCGCTATTGTAAAAGTATAGCTGATTAAACTGAAGAGAAATATTTTAATGCTATCTGAGATAACATACAGATTAATATCTGAGAT
>NW_012028335.1:22460-22978 GCF_000956235.1 Wasmannia auropunctata
GTGACATACGAAATATCAATATACTTTTTCTTTCTTCGACTAACAGCCGCGTATCACTTTCCTCGCGGGTTGATATTATTAGGCGAATCAATGGTATCTATAAACAGATTGGAGGTACATGATGTCACATTATTTTCAAATTTGCAACAAACTCTTAAATCACAATCTTATCGACATATGTTTTTGTCACCGTATACTTGCGACTAAAGTGCTTAACTTTTTGGATAGGACTTTCTGCTGATGGACGAAATAAATATGGGATGCTTGGAAAAGATGCCGCAGTTACAATCTAAATCTCAGAAGCTAAGTAAAACAACTAATGAGGAAAATCAAACAGAGAGATACATCTCGGAAGATGGGAGTATCGAGCTTTCCGAGTCTCAGGGATTATCTGATCTTCCGGTTTGCGTAAAGCTTCGGTGCGTTTCTGCCAATTGGATCAGCGGCCAATTGCCGCCGACTTTGTGTAACATCAACTTGACTATCAAGCCGGGCCAGTTGTGCACTGTGGTCGGCGC
>NW_012028335.1:26910-37841 GCF_000956235.1 Wasmannia auropunctata
ATGTACAGGGTGTCCGGTATTATTGACAATGCGCTATTGTAAAAGTATAGCTGATTAAACTAAAGAGAAATATTTTAATGCTATCTGAGATAACATACAGATTAATATCTGAGATGATACATGTATAAATAGGCAATAAAGGGCATTAAATTTACAAAATAACACAGAAATTGTGAATTTAAAATATTTAAAAAATTTATTTTTAAACAATAATAATATTATTGATATCATATTATAACGTAATACATGTAATTAAAGTTTAATATTAAATCTAATAAAGTTATATGTGTACATCAAATTATGATAAAAAATTTATCTGTCTCCTTTTTTTAAATTAATATTTTAATTTAAAATTATTTTATTAAGTTACAAAAAAATCCTTTTAAATTGAACTTTGATTAAAATAAAAGAGGAAACATGAATTTTTTTGCTAATGTCCAGTTTGTTTATCTCTTGTGCATCTCTTGTGTGTCAAATTAAAATTCTTAAATATTGTTTAAAATAATACTATTACTATTAAAATAATTATCTGTTTAGTTATTATATAATCTCTGTTAAAATAGTTAAATTCAATAACAAATGAAACTTTATTTTGATAATCAAGCTAAAAGAGAAAGAAAAAACATACTAATTGCATAATACTAACATACTAACTGCGTTATATATACAATTTGCGGGTGTGGGAGTTATCGTAACTGTTTCATATTATCAGTAACATTCTTAAAAACCGATATGGGAAACAGCGACAAAGTTACTGATGGTTACAGTAAAGTTGACTGTTGAAAAGCGTGTTTCGAAAGACACCAGGTAAGAGAAAAAAGTCGAAATGAAAACAGAGAGGGAAAAGAGGAAAGCAAATAAAAATGCTCGTTTTCATTTTTTCTTTTTAGTTTCAAGTGTCAAATTTTGTAAGACCGTGTTTCAACATGAATAAGGATACAAGCGACATGAAGCGAAACCCAAGGGAGACTGCAAACATGTTCAGTGCTCTATTTTTCTGGTTTGTCACGAGTATTATACCTAAGAATATATTTGGCAAAAGAAAGCAGTAAATGCAAGAACGAAGTGTTTTTGTTCCTTAAAATAAAATTTTGATTTCTTTAAAAAAAATAAATTTTATAAGGAGGAAATATTTTTCTTTTTCTTATAGAAAAAAAGAGCTGCCTTTTTAATATGAAGAATTTTCTTTTTGGAAGCGAAATTCGGTATTTCTTCACATTAGGGGATGCAGCTCCGATGACCGTAATTTTGACATACGAGTATGTTATTGAGATGAATGTACTGATCAACTTTGGCTTTTAAATTAATTCGGCGGTCTTGTATAGTTTTTGATATATATATATGTATTTACTTAAAACTTATTTTCTAAATTTCATTATTTTATGACACCTACTTTGTATATGAACCTACTTGTACATGAACTCATGCAAATCAATAGAATTATAAATCTTGTTACGCCTCGTAAGTACGGGGCGGATAAATGAGGTCGACCTCTTACGTCGAAAATCCATGTGAATCAATGCAACCATAAACCTCATTGACCCATGATCAAAGGTGGGAGGGAGTGTGAACCTCGCTTCGCGTGGAAAGTCGAAAATCTACGTAAATCAGTACAATTATAAATCCCAGGAGGACTTGCTTCGGAAAGAGGAAAACACGTTCACTCAATACATTATTTATATATTATTATACACAAGGTGCCATAAAAAACGTAATGAAATTAAAAAAATGAGTTTTAATTATATCTAAAAAAGTACATGATACCATCAATTAATAAGAAAAAATTGATCAGTACCTTCATCTTTATAACATATGTCAAAGTCAAGGTTGGAGCTGAATCTCTTAATGTAAAGAAATATCACAAATTCTATTTTTAAAGAAGCAATTTTTGTATTTTATTAAGAAAAAATATTCTTTTCCTCAACAAAAGGAAATATTTTAGGGTTAGCTACTTTCAATCTTGTACATTTTACGTTTTATATTTATTTTAAAGAAATGGAAAAGCACTACGAAAACTTTATCCAAAATTTTTCTTTCCATTCAAAAAATTGAAGCAATTTATGTTGAGTAATATTTTTATTTTTTTCTTTCTTCATATCAGCTAACACATTCCATGTTAATTGTGTGTTAATAATCCACTTACACATACCCGTGCACATAATATTTCATATCGCATAACGGTGTATAGTCGTTATCACATATATAAGAGGGTATTTGTATATTTTTCTTGTATTATCCAGCTCTTCAATTTTCCTAATAAAACATCACCAAAGTAAATTTAGAACAGAAAATACACCTGTCCGTGGAAAGTATTTTTTCAATTTTTTTGATTTCTTGCGAATTATACATCTTTACATATTTTATCATGTTGGCGTTGAAGTAACAGATAATTATTTTGGGTCATTTTGCAAACATGTTTTCTATTTAAAGTTAAAAATTAATATATTGTGTGTTCATGAAATTTGTACGAAAATACATAAAGCCTTCAATTCTTCGTGTCATATGCATTTATCATTATTGATAGAAAAGAATAATGGGATATTTAAAATAGAAAGGGAATTTAAAAATAAAAGTAAAGAACACAGCTTTTGCTATTTTTTATTGCTCCATAACAATCATTATAGTCGCGAACACAATATACTGATGTAAAACACATACTGATTGTTTGCATAGGTGGATGCGCGAATTATATATGACGAGCGCTAAGCGTGATTTGGAAGGAATCTGACATTTATCGGCCGCTTAAAGTAGACGAATCCGAAACACTGACCGATCATCTTGAGAAGTGAGTATCGTCCGCGTTGGAGACAATAAACAAATATAATTATAAATACACATTATAACAGCGTTTGTAATAACCGTATCTCTCACTTTTGCTATATGGAATAATAAAAAAATTTTAATTATTGTTTAAAAATATACTGGTCAACAAAATTAACGCATAGGTAAATTTATATCAAAATATTGCATAACTTTAGGCAATTGTAACTCAGCGAAAAATGGTTATATCGAAAAGTTTTCTTTTTCATTCTTAAGAGTAAAGTCTGTACTTCTAAAGATTCTTTTAATCGATTTTGAATCTACTTTTTTTCCATCCGTCATCTTTTGAAAAGTAAAATCCGATTGTCCAAAGTTATGCAAAATTTTGATATAAATTTACCTACGCGTTAATTTTGTTGACCAGTGTATAAGGATAAACATATGTATTTATATATTATGTAATTTATATATGTATTTGTGAATATCAATTCGCTATTTCACGAACTATTATTTTACATTAAATACATTTTAAAGTTTGAATGTAGTAGAATGCGGAGAAAATGAGATTAATCAAATTTAACTAATAGATCTCCCCACTTTTCTATAATTCTAACGCATTTTTTATCCAGATACTGGAATCGCGAACTCGATAAACTGGAATACACCATGAGCAAAGCCGGACAGAAAGTGCCATTGAAAAAGAACGCCCGTCCGAGGTTATACAAGGCTATCTGTAACGCCTTTTGGTTGCCATATTTTATAGTCATATTTTGCACATTTATCCAGGTATGTCTGTAAGTAGAGACATTATGTCATAGTGATATTAGATCAAGTGTGTTGAGCATAACAACAAGTGTTGAAAAATATTCCCACAAAAAACAAGAGAAAAATTTATTATATTAGACGGTAATCTCTGATTAGATTCAGCTAACAATAAAAGAGAAAGAAAATTGTTAATCTGGGATATTTCTCTCTCTCTCTCTCTCTCTCTCTCTCTCTCCCCTTTCCTCTTCTTAAATTCATTAGATTTATAAGCTTGAAATTATGACATTTTAACATTAGAATTAAGTATAAAAATTTAAACGTTTTCGCTTTCAGAGCAGTGTAGTACGCATGGCAATACCGATCTTTCAAAGTTTGGTCATCGATTACTTTGCCAGAGATTCCACCGTGAAGAACAAAACAGAAATGGACAATGTACTGATCTATGTTGCATTTCTTGTCATTTTGAATGTCATCGAAGCTATAATTACACAACATGCAACAATGCAGTCGCAGCAAATCGGCATGAGAATACGCGTCGCCTGCAACTCCCTCCTCTATCGGAAGGTAATATTGCGGAATAATTTGGCTTCTAGTTTTTCCAAGGAAAAGAAAAAGATTTTTAAAAGTCTTTAGAATTGGTAAAACTGTTTTAATTAATGAAATAATGATTGTGTAATACTTTTATGAAATCGTTGGATCAACGCGTAAGCTTTATCTACGTTAGAAATCATAGATGTAAAAAAATAAGGATTCAATCGTTGGATTATATTATTTGACGTGGAAACCGATTTCAGTGTCGGAAGGATTAATTTAAACTAATTACCTTTAATGTTTAAAGAAGTGGCTGATTGTATTGAGATTGTTATAGTCAGATCATTACGTGGACTACTATACGGAATTGAGAATATGATAGTTATTACAGTTTCAAATATATATGAATAACTTTGGCGATTTGTCGTAAAAGTTTGAAAATTTTCTATAGTCCTATGTCTTTTACTATCCATAATATATTGATACTCATCGCAAAATCACACATGTCTTCTAACTGCATGTATTTCTTTAAAATACATTAAATTATATGAAAATGGAGCAAAACCAGATAATAACAATTTTTATTAGTTACAATCACAAGTATAGAAAGAAATTATTTTATAATTATTTTATAATTATTTTATAATTATGATATCCAAAATATTTTATATCTCTTACATTTCATCTTAAAGTCATAGCTAACAATTTGTTATTATATATATATAATATTTTACGTTAAAACTGTTTGTTAAATTGAGTTTTGTTATATTGTTTTGTTATATTATAAGTAATTTTAAGTAAAATAAGTTTAAGACTCTTGAGACTTATATATGCCTGTAATATAAATGGTACCATTACGACTGATTTATTTATCGTTCACAAAAAATTTTAAAAAATGATCATGTTTATTTAGAAAAACAGAAAATAGAAAACAATAGCATAAAGAAGAAATTTTGTTCACTAAATCCAATACTTAAATTATGTAATAGCAAGCTCTATAATCATTTCAAAAACTGTTGCAGTTATTACGATTAAATAGAGCATCTATGAACCAAATCAGTACTGGACATATCATGAATCTTCTCAGCAATGACGTTGCTTGCTTCGATGAATTAGCAATATATCTGTGTTATATAGTGATCTTACCAATTCAGGTAATCATTTTTTAATAATGTGAAAAACATACGTGTACTTCCAAGATATAAATTACACAGCACAACTTGATCATATTTTTCCTTTAACTAAAATCACTTAAATTAATCACTTTTATAGATTATTATTATATATGAATATATGTTAAAGCTATTGTAATTATCGTGTTATCTATTAAAGTTGGCCAGGTTTTTTTAATTTGCAGTTAGTGATCATAGGAACCATAATGTGGCAAAAAATCGGCATTTCGGTTCTTGTTGGCATCGGATCGATGTTGTTTATTGCCGTAATAATACATGGATCTTCCAGCTGGTTAAGTCGCCGAATCAGAGCCATGATCGCGCCACTGACGGACCGAAGAGTGCAGCTGATGAGTGAACTGGTAGCTGCGATACAGGTATTTCCCAAAAAGATAATACAGGATAGTATATGATTAGTTATTTTACGTAAACATATGCTCCATTGTTAACCATCTTATTGTTAAATTAACCAGATAACAACATTAATGTCTAATTGTGAAATTCTATAAGAGAACAATTTTATGATAGTTTACGATATATGATGGCTCTCGTTATGATGGATCTTTCAGGTAGTAAAGATGTATGCCTGGGAAAAATCGTTCAGCAAGATCGTGTCAAACACTAGAAAGATGGAAATCAAGAGGATCAAAATTTCATCGTTCGTGCGCGCCGTATATTTGGCCACCATTTGGTTTACCGAGCGATTGAACCTCTACTTCACCCTGATAACATTTGTTCTAATGGGAAATGATATGACTGCCAATGTGACTTACGAAATATCAACATACTTTTTCTTTCTTCGAATAACTGCCGGGCATTACTTTCCGTTTGGGCTGATAACATTGAGCGAATCGATGGTGTCTATAAAACGATTGGAGGTATATACACGCTGTCACATTATTTTCAAATTCACAACAAACTCTCAGTCCATCTTATCGATATTCCTATCACATACTTGCGATTAAATTTAAGTGTTTAACTTCTTGTACAGAACTTTCTGCTGATGGACGAAGTGAATAGGGGATGTTTGGAAACGGTGCCGCAGTTACAATCTAAATCTCAGAAACCAAACGAAACAATTAATAAGGAGAATCAAACAGAGAGATACATCTCGAAAGATAGAAGTATCAAACTTTCCGAGTTTCAGAAATTATCTGATCTTCCAGTTTACGTAAAGCTTCAGTGCGTTTCTGTCAATTGGATCAGCGGCCAATTGCCGCCGACTTTATGTGATATCAATTTAACTATCGAACCGGGCCAGTTGTGCACTGTGGTCGGCGCTGTGGGCTCCGGTAAATCGTCCTTGCTATATCTGCTATTGAAGGAACTAAATATTGACTCTGGTTCCGTGATTCTCACTCAGAACTCCTCCAGGTCTAACTTTCAGGACAATTTGTCTGATGGTTACTTTACGAGCAATTCAAATTTGCGCATATCTTATGCTAGTCAGGAGCCCTGGCTATTTGATGGTACTGTGAGGGAAAACATACTGTTTGGCCAGTCTTATGACAAGGCCAGGTACATGCAGGTAGTTATCATAGTACAGCAGAGCATTTTCAATGTAGATACTATTAATATCATCATTCTCATCTTTGTTATTTTACGACAGTATATTAATAAATTCTTAGATGTGGCACAATTCTTAGATCCTTCAATTTTTAGTTTTAATCATAAATATGAATCGCGACTCATTAATTGATTGCCAATAAAAAAATGATATTTCTTAGCGAGTATATAAACTTTGCTGAAATTTTATTCTGTGATTCCATCTATATAAAAGAAGAACATCTATTTTTTTAATGTTAACTATTTTAACATTTCCTACTCATATTATTTATTTCTTAATTAATTGAGAAACGTTTCAGGTGACAAATGTATGCGCCTTGACAAAGGATTTCCAACAGTTTCCGCAGGGAGACATGACGTTGGTCGGCGATAAAGGTGTATCATTGTCCGGAGGTCAAAGAGCGCGAATCAATCTCGCAAGGGCGGTTTACCGACAGGCAGATCTTTATTTGCTTGATGATCCCTTGAGTGCGGTGGATACTCGCGTTGCTAGGCATCTCTATTGGAAGTGCATCATCAAATATCTTCACGGTAAAACGAGGATACTCGTTACTCATCAGTTGCAATTTCTCAAACCGGCAAATCACATTGTCGTGCTCGATCGAGTGAGTTATCTAAAACAATCTTTAATCGCTTTTAAATAAAAGAATTTCTTATATTAAAAATTTATATATTAATTTGGCGTTTTTTGTTTCTTAATTGTATATAACATTAACAATCTATCTTGATATTTATTTATTTATATATTAAATTTTACAATTAATTAGAAGATTCTTGAGTAATAAATAGTTTTCGTACTAAATATATTTTTATTTTAATCGTTAAGGGTTTTGTGAAGATGCAAGGAAGCTATAACGAATTAGTACAGTTAAATAAAGGTTTCATTAAGATGATGGACAATTTGTGTCACAATGCGCAGAAAAAGGGAATAGACTCGAGAGCCTCGGAAATGAGAAGAATCACGAGACGAGACTCGGAATTATCGACCGCAAGTTCTACTGTATGATTATCTTTCACTTTTCAGTTTTAATAATGGAAAACGTAGAAACCAAAATTTTCTATGTTATCTTTATCTAATAATAACAGACTCGTAATACAATAAAATAATTATTGAAAAAATTTGTATTTTATATTTGCATTAAAAATATTAATATAGTTTCACTAATTAACAAGTAATAAAACACAATAAGAGGAGTTTTAGAAGTAATATTGCCAAAAAAGTTATGGTTTTCTCAAATACCCATTAATTTTCTTATACTCATTTTCTTAAGAATGTTTGAGCTATACAATCTTAGATAAAAGATAAAAATAAAACTTTAAAAACATAAATACAATTTGCGAAGTATTTTCTATCAAGAAATAATACAGCAATTTTTTTAATTCCAGTTTGAAATGTTGTAATACGTAACATTTTTAAGATAAGCAAAAATGAGCGAAAAATAAGTCCTAAAATCAACCAAAAAAGAAAAATATAATTAAAGAAGTTTTAGAAAACTACAAACATACAAAATAATATTAACGACAATATATCCAAAATTATTTAAACTATAATACAATTCTCAAAAATTAAAAGTGGCATTCGTCATTTTGGTTATTTGTAGAATTTATTTTTAGCTAGAACTAAGTTATAAATATATGAACTTAGTTTTTCAATAAAGTTAACAATGTCAATTAGTTTCCAAGAAATAAATGGGTGTCCTTTGGAAGACTTATGTCGGTGTCGGGTACCCTCTTATACTTACAATCAGATGTAACAGTGGAACAATCTATAAAACTTTTACATTTCTAGTAATGCGTTGGGATGTTGCACGTACATTTTTACAATAACATTTTTAATGATCTTAAGGCGTATTCTACTAGCCCGATGTCAAATTTATTTGCATAATATTCTCAAAATAATTTGCACAATGTATTCACAATGTAAATATATTGGTGCAATTATTGGTTCAATATTGGATCAATATTGAACAAACAAATTGTGCTATTGGTATTGTAGCTTTATCGGATTGCATCTACTGTACGCTCAACTAATTAAATTTTTAATTTGCAATCATGCAGCACTCGGATATCGATGTTTCGGATTTTATGAAGAACAACCCAGAAGCCGAAACAATGGCACACGGTCGTGTATCCGGCAGAGTGTACAAGGAGTATCTGCATCACGGCGGCAACTACTTCATCTTATTTATGCTGCTGCTGATTTTTTTTATCAGTCAGATCGCCATCACCGGGAGTGATTACTGGCTCTCATACTGGACCACTTTGGAAGAAGTCAGACGTATAGGAAATATTAGTGACAAACAGTTCGAGAATATGTACAATAATAGCTTTCTTGGGTCGATATTCACACTAAATCCAGACGGCCTGCTCAGCACTATAGATGCCATATACGTATACACATTTTGCATCATCGCCTGCACAGTTACCATACTGTTTGGCAGCTTTTTCTTTATGAAGGTTTGCATGAACTCGAGCTGCAATCTTCACAACACCATGTTCTTCAATCTGCTGCAAGCGCGCATGTCTTTTTTTCACACCAATCCTTCCGGTGAGCAGCACTCGCGAGATATCCAAGGGTAAAAAAATTGTTGACCTATAGTGAGATTTGAAGAAATACATTGGTGAAAATTTATTCAATTTTTAAAATTTTATACATTATGTTTTGGAATTTTTCAAAATTTTTGTACTTTAGAACTTTTTAGGAAATTTTTAAAATTTTTCAATACAAATTTAAACTTTTATTTTGACTTTAATTTAATTTAAAAGTGCTTAGAAAATTTACAGAGTGTATCTTAAATAACGTTCATTATTTATGTACGGTTCCTGGTAATAAACAGTCTTGTATTACTTTTTTCTATAATACAATGCTTAAACGAAGCGATCATTAATACAATGATTATAAATATGCGGAAATAAACTTATGCCAGTTATAAAATATTTCTTTAGTCAAACGTCAATCATTTGAATTAGCGCGTGCGCGGTAAGGATTATTAAATATAACTCTTAGATTCGCGATTTTCGTGTTCCAGGAAGAATTTTAAACAGATTTTCAAAGGACATAGGCACCATAGACGAGTTGCTGCCCAAAAAGATGTTAGAAACAATTCAGATATTTTTTGCAGTTTGCGGTGTAATGATAATGGAAATGATAATTAATCGATGGATGCTGATACCGACAGTGATTCTGATCGTTCTATTTTTCTTTGTGACAAAGTTCTACTTAAAAATCATCCAAAGTATTAAACGTCTCGATGGCGTAAGTAAGTATTGAAACAAGTTATTGTTTTTATCGAAAAAAAATCTTTTTACTTTAAATTGCCTTTAATTTCTAGATTTCTGAATCGTTTAACTATCGTCATTAAATTCGGACTATTAAATTCTTACTTCTCTCAGTCAGAATGTAATTCCCAGGATCTGTAAATTTCAGTTGTCAGAATTTGCGTTTGTTTTTTCAGCAAAGAGTCCATTGTTCTCACACGTGAATGCCACCCTAAACGGTCTACCGACAATCAGAAGCAGTGGCGTCGAAGAGATGATCCGAAAGCAATTCGACTTGATCCAAGACCGTCACAGCGGCACATGGTACCTCTTCTTATCGTGCTCGTCGTCCTTCATTGTCTTTATGAATTTAATTATGTGCCTGTTCCTCGCTTGCATTTGCTTCTCCCTAATACTGGTGAATGAGAATGGTAAATTAAAATTAATTAAAAGATTATTAAAAATTATTATCTATTAAAGATTAAATATTCTTCATGTCTTTCTAAGGATTTTGTGAAAATACAGAAATACGTAGTACAACAAAAAAAATTCTGAACAAATTAATAGAATCAAATAATCTTTTGATATGTAAGCTTCGGTATGTTTGTTCTTTTAATTTTACGTGTGATTAGTATTTTGAAGAATATTGGTTTAATTAAAAAAAATCTACTGCAAGACCCTTTCTTGATATTCATGTTGCAGACAGCGTAGACAACAGCAAAGCAGGTCTCGCTATATGGCAATCGTATCTGATTAGTATCTTAGCATACGGCATAAAAGAGTCTATTGAAACGATGTCGCTGATGACCTCTGTAGAAAGGATTCTTGAATATTCAAGTCTTCCTCAAGAGGAATCCATCATCTCGGAGAATCAGCCAC
>NW_012028336.1:0-6778 GCF_000956235.1 Wasmannia auropunctata
ATATATATATATATATATATATATCGGGTGTAACCTAAATACAAAATTCCACTAATTACATAGCGTTATTCCTGGTAAAAAAACTGAGTTGAAAAGTCCTGATTTCTCTCTACAATGAAGCAGTAATTATTGCAATAGTGATCGTTTTATTTAGAACTGTAGAAAAAAATGGTTCAGAACTTTTCGATTTAGTTTTTTTACAAGGAATAATGCTATGTAATTAGTGGTTAGTATTTAAGTATTTAAGGGTTACACCCTGTATGTAACACGTTTCTTTTATATACAGGATCCGGCCAAATAATGTGCACAAAGCGGGCATGACGTGAATTCTTATGAAAAAATGAGAATACAATTTTTTATTTTCGACTTACAATTATTTTCGAGAAAATCGAGTTTGAAAATTCATTGCGTACGCAATGCTGTTACAGGTACGGTTCGTCGAATCATGTATAATACGTATTTATCGTGTTTATAAACAACGCTTTACAATGCCGAACAATCAGTTTTTGTTAAAATATTATGATGATAAGTCACACAAATAGGGAGCGTGTCGATATGATCCGCGGGCTTTGGGAGCCTGTAATGGTAATTTATCCTTATACTGTTCGCTATTACAGAGCGATATCCTAATCGGTGGGTTCCTGATCAAAAAACAATTCAAAGAATGGAGCAAAGTTTCTTAGAATTTGGACCTTTTGCACCCTGGCAATTTTGTAATTAATAAATAAAATTTTGTCTATTAAAAATTTTCTTTGTGCTTTTCTTTATGAAAAGTTTGAACTCAGTAGTTCTCAAATGCCGCGTAGACATCATTTATGAACACGATACGCGTGTCATACGTCGCTCGACATAACCATACCTCAATTGTAACAAAATGCGTATGCAGCGCAGATTTTCAAACTCGATTTTCTCGAAAACTAACAATAACAAAAATAAAAAAATTCTATATTTTTCTCTTATTTTTTTATAAGGAATTACGTCGCTCGCTTGTACATATTATTCGGCCGGAACCTGTATATATATTTTTTACATATTTTGTGTACATATATATAAATTTATATATAAAGTTTATATATATATATATATATATATATAGGGTTGGCCAATAAGTTTGTTCGGTTTTTCTCGAGACATAACTGTAGATTTACAGCGTTAAAATGGCACTACGTTCATTCTAATCTATGACAATAGATTATGTATTGAAAGATGATATTTCAACGCACATTTAGAAAAAAAAATTATCAAAATTGGTTGTGATTTGTGCATTTGGTATCACTTTGAAAATAGAAAACAGAAACAGCATTTTCGGCATATTATGCTTTTTTACTTTAAAAAAGGCAAGAACGCTACGCAGACTAAAAGAAAAATATGTGCGGTGTATGGTGAGAATGCCGTTAACGAGTGAATGTGCCAGAAGTGGTTTGCAAAGTTTCATTCCGGAGATTTCGATGTCAACGATGCACCACGCTCAGGTAGGCCGATCGAGACCAAATAAAGGCGATAATTGACAGTGACTGGCGCAAAACGACGCGTGATATTGCCGAGATACTAAATATCAAAATCGACCGTTGAAAATCGTTTGCATGAGCTTGACTACGTTAATTATCGGCTTGATGTTTAGGTTTCACACCAACTCAATAAAAAACAATTAGCACTGCACACGGCTGTGAAGACGATCCAAAAAATAATGAGGCTAGGCTAGGAACTTTTATCCCATCCAGCATATTCACCGGACCTTGCACCCTCTGATTACTACTTGTTCAGATATCGCTTCAAAACTCTTTAAATGGAAAATTGTTCGATTTCGTGGAAGCCATAAAACAGCACTTGAATCAGTTCTTCGCGAGAAAAAATAAAAATTTCTTCGAACGTGGAATTATGAAATTGCCTGAAAGATGGCTAACAGTAATCGAAAATAATGGCGAATACATTGTTGATTAAAACTTCTTTTAAATATGATAAAATTGCTTTAAGAGCAAAAACCGAAACAAACTTATTGGCCAACCCAATATATAAAACATAATTGTTGAAAATGAAAATGCGCCGTGCACAGTTTTATTTTTTAAACATCGTTTCTCGCAGCTCACATTGCATTTTAATTTGCTCGGACCTGTCTCTCCCCTCGGAATTTAATCGCGCACCCCTTAAATTTTCAATATGTGATCGTTTGAAGAACAATATATACCAATTGCGAACAAACAAAATATACAATATGCGTGGACCATACCTCATATTTATTATAAGACGACAGCACAGCACGATGAGACTGTACGTCTATGTGACAAAATTTGGCAGAAATACGAAATTATAATTAAAGGGGAGATAGAGTTAAAGTAACGTTACAAGTTAAAGTAGCGTTACAACAGCAATTTCAGTTCAGACCAAAGATTTTTTCACTTATATTTATTTGTACAGTATACATATCGTGATGTACATTAATTTCACTCGATTATACCTTCATATCCATAGATGTGTAATTGAATCGCAGGATACATATTATTCGAAAAATTTTTTCCGCTATCAAGCTATAATATAAAATACCTATACAACACATATGTATATCTTCAATCTTTTTTCTTTTAAACGCCAATCAATGAAACGCTCAAAATGTTCTCCAATCTTTTTTTTCGATACATTTCAGGTAGAAAATAAAATCAAGTTAAATAAAACAATTTTTGCTTTAAATCGAGAGCGATACGGATATCGCACAAATATTTCGAGTCTCCGTATTTAATTTGTCCATCGGTCCGTATCGGATCGGCATATTGAAATGTGAAAACGCACGGGGAAACGTGAAAATGCACGGGATATACGTTAAACTCGCGCCAGTTTCCACGCGTAAGCGAAAAGTGAAAAGCGAAAAGCTCACTCCGAACGGACACCTTTGTGATTTTTAACTTGGTAAAGCCGATATCTTCTGCCGCGCTCGTTTTAACAGCTTTTTCTCTCTTTTGTTGTAGTGTTGCCGCGTTACGGAATTCGAGAAATTCGTTCTCTCGTATAGCGAGGTAGAAAAATATTACGCGAAAGTTAAACGCTTATCGAATGTCAGATATTTTTCTTTATTTATTTCTTTAAGCATATATCCAGAAGTATTTACTGCCGCTTCCAACGAGTCTTTATTTCGAAAATAGGTTTTGTTATAAGATTTACGAAGAAATTCACCTTCCCGTTTTTATTAAACTTGTAATGTCGCTTTCCGCTTTTCTGCGGTATGCAAAGTCACTTAGGTATTAATTAAATTTTTTCCCCCCTATCTGTATCATACCCTGTAAACGATTTTTAAAAACAGGCAGGAAATTAATTAAATTGCGGTAAATTTAATTGTGAGCAAAGCTGATGGAACTTTCCCTTGTAGGATAAAACTCTATTACCTCTTGTGCTTTCCTCCTACTCTCTTATTTTTAAAAGGAATATACATATACTCATGCTTTAAGTCTAGATAAAAGAAAAAAATGTGCTTTTAGACAGTATTTAATAAAATATTTGGTATAAATATTAAATATCAATTATTTCTATATTGTCTTTATAATTTATTGTTTTACAGAATATTTGTATCTTATGATATATTATCTCTTGTGCTTTTCTTCTCTTTATTTTTAAAAGAAGTATATATACATGTTTTGAGTCCAAACAAAAGAATGAATGTAATATATGTATTCAGAAAATAATTGATATAAAGTTTGGTATAAATTTCAATTCGGTATAAAATCAATTACTTTTACATTTATCTTTATAGTTTATTGATTTAAATAGAATATTGTATTTCGTGATATATTTTTTAAAAGTACATCTTAATTTAATTAAAATAGAAAAGTAATCTATGATTTATTTGAGTAATTTTTAAACAAATTATCTTTTCTAATAGTTCACTGCAAAAAATTATATTGAACGGACTAGGTGTTTTTCATAGATTTTTGAATGCTGTGAAAACGATGTCGCAAGCTAAAAGATTCCAGCACATCAGGTTTTTAAGATAATTACAATAAGATTTAATGTCCAAAAAATGGCTTTTTTGCGATATTTGACTTTTTTTAAAAAAAGTTAATGTTAACTTGAAATTCCGATCAAAAGTCATAAATGTATTATTTATCTCCTATAAAATGCAATTTTTTACAATTTTAATAGCTTACTTTTCAATGGCTTACTTTTTAGCCATGTTATAAAGGATTTAAATACAGGATTTGAAGGAATAGGAACAAGAAATAATGAGCTAATTGTAAGTCATTCTAAGATAACAAATTTTCCCTCTGATGAAGTTATATGTATTTACACTGTTAAATCTATAATATCAAATTTAATCCTATTTAAGTCGCCACTGCTCTTACTTTAATATATAGTTATTTTAAAACGATGAAATTTAACACAAATTTGGGTTAAATTTGAACTGTTTTGAATTATTTAACTCCATTGTTTTAATTAAAAATAATTATATTTATTAAATAGAAGCAATGGCGACTTAAATAAAGTTAAACTTGACACTGTAGATTTAAAAGTGTATAATTCCTAGTGCTTATCGATGCACAATGTAAGTAATTTATCGTGACAAGTTCCGTTAAATGCATACACACATACACACGCACACGCGCGCGCGCGCACAGAGTTTCTTATTTTCCATCTCGAATATTTTGAAAAAAAATAAAAAAAAAAGTTTCAAATGAAAGTTGTCTGAAAAAGAAATAATCTAAAGAGAAACAAATAATGACAAAATATCCGTCGCGCATGCACGTGTGACGCTGTCTCAGTGTCCATATTAGAAATAGCTCCTATATAGCTTTAATCTTTCATAACATGAATAAAAATTAAGATATTGAAATAAAAAAATGCATTTTATAGAGGACGATCATTGCATTCATAACTTCTGATCGAAATTTCAAGATATTAATCTTCGTTACAAAAATATGTCAAATATCGCTGTAAAAGTGTTATTTTTTGAACATTAAACTTCAATTATCTTAAAAATCTAATGCTCTGGAGAAATTTGGCCTGTGGCATCGCTTTCAACATCCAAAAATCTATAAGAAACATATAGTCCGGTTAAAAGTAATTTAAAAAAAACATTTTTTGTAAATTTTTTTTGTATTATTTAAATAAAATTATGTTACACAAAGTATGTATGAAATTATGTGATTTACATGTTGCAACTTGCACATATATTTACTTCGACACGTTTTATACTTTTGAACTATGTAGAGTCTATACATTATTCTACGTATTTCGACGAAATGTCTAAGACATCTTCATGAATACACAAAGCCCCTACTTCGTTTTACATTTACGGCGCGCCCATTCCACCTTTCTTTCGCCTGTATTATCTATTTTGTATGCTCCTTTCCGTCGTCTTGTCGTCGCCTCGGCGAAGCAACAATCCCATCCGACGACATTCCTGATTGTATTACCAGAGCAGGTATTTCTTGTCCGGGAATCTCTTTTATTACACTGGCAACATTTTTTTTTATGAAAACGATAAGATAAAGCAAAGTTAAAGAATTGCTGTCAACAAATCAATAATCGAATCTGTTGCGCGGCACGGACTCGTGTCGCGGGTTATAAAGCTGTAAATTAATATGCAAAACGACATCGTTGCATACATAAATTACCACTAAACCACTAAATTGTGCAACATTTCCTGCAGTAGAATATAATATTCGTAAATAATTTAAACATTATAATATCAGCTTATTTGAGATCAAAGTTATTAATATTAAATTATTGTTATTCTCAATTGTAATGAATAATATAATAATAACGGCTTGTTTAAACAAAAGTCGGCGCCGCGGGGACGTAAATTCATAATTGATATTACAAAGGTTGTATGTATAATAATGTTATGCCGTTCTGATCAGCTTTATGTGGCTCCAACTCCCATCGGAAAAAAAAAAAAAAAACGTAAATAAGTGATAGAACGCGAAAAGGCGATTTGCGGCCGTTTGCAGCTATTTCTTTCGAGCACGTTATAACTCGCAGAAATCCATCCGGAAGTCTTCGCAGTTCGCCGCACATCCCTCTCCGTGTTGTCCCCATCGTGATGACAAGGCGGAAAAATTGTTCATTTTCCCTCCGACTTTCTCTCTCGCTCTTTCTCTCTCTCCCCCACTTTAGATATATACCGCATGTCGGCCGTCGCGCACGCACATGCCCCATAAAATGCGCACGCAATTATTCTAGGTCACTTACTCGAAATAAATCTCCGAGGAATCCACACGGCGCATTTCCCCCTACATATTTCCTTCGCGTCGCGCGGTCCCTCGAATTCATGCGATAATACATTCTCCGCGACAATCGGGTTGGGGGAGGGGGATAACTACGTAGCACGAGGGTCAACTCTTGTACAAAAGTTTCACAGGACTTCACCGCTGTGCCAGGCTGCCGGTGCAGTAATTAACAAGCTTAGCCGTGCGAGGTTTGCACGTGATAATTCGTGATATGGAAAGTCGTGCGTGACATGGCTGTCGTCAGAAATTACTCCGCCGAGACAAATGTAGAGATGAGTAATAAACAGCATCAACGCAATAAACAGTGATTCTTGAAAACTTTGATTCTCAAAAATTTTTTAAATATTTAAGGGGGGATTACGCTGGTTTAGCACGCTGAAAAATTAGGTGATTTTTGGAATTTTTTTTTTAGGTAACTATACAACCAATCCTTTTGAACTTTATAGGGTAATTTATTATACTGTTGAGCTAACAAAAAAAATTTTTTTTGCCAGAAAAAAAATATTTATTATGCAAGTAATAATAACTTTTTGTTCGGCGCGTCGACGGGCGGCGTGCAATGT
>NW_012028336.1:6900-15592 GCF_000956235.1 Wasmannia auropunctata
CTGTTAAATCTATATATAGTGTCCAATTTAACTTAGTTAAGTTGCTACACTGCTCTTCACTTAATAAATAGTTATTTAATTTTAACTAAAACAATGGAGTTAAATAATTTAAAACAGTTTAAATTTAACATAAATTTGAATAAGGTTAAATTTAACACGATTAGATTTAACAGTGTATCGTTCAAAAGATCGTTAAAAAATACTCTTTTATATATCTGCTGTCTTCCTCTCTTTGCTTTCTATCACATCAAAATTTAATGAAAAAGAGCCAGGCCACTCTCTTTGGCGCTTCACAAGTTCTTTCTCGAGAAACCCTTTGTATGTATTTTTGCAGCCTGTATTCTCGCTATATATTTCAGATATATATATTTTTCTCAATAATGGCTTCATTTGGCAATTCTAGTAGTCCCTTTGCGAATATCTTGTTGCAGGAAAATGTCCTTATCCATTTTTCGTTCAATGTATCATTTTATATAGAGAAAATGTTCGATTCCGACGAAGACATTTCAAAGCGCGACGCGACGCTGGGACCGTCCCGGGGAAAGGATGCACTCCATACTCTTCTTCTCTCTCGCGCTTATATAACTTACAAGTAGGTGGAAATACCTCATGATATATCTCCCTGTAATACGTATGACGTAAACGAGGGACCGTATATCGACGGAGAGATGAGACAATGTTCAGGGCGGTGGGAGGGAGAGGGGGGGTAGTAAGTGAACGGTGAAGGGGGGGTAGTAAATAAACGGTCATTCAAGGGAAGGTTATAACCTTCCCATTGGACCCCAGATTTTCGCTTGAGCCTCTCGAGCTTTTCCTGCTGAGAGGACACTTGTCAGCGCGATGTCGAGAACGTATTTGGAACACGACGGCCATCAATAACGGCGATTTACTGATACTTGGTGGCAGAGATCTCCCCCCATTCCTCCCCCCACGCCCCGTGCGCGAAATATCGTTTTTCTCTTTCGACGTTCAATTTGGCTCCCCGCTTTTGTATAATCCGCGCGAATTATATTCGGCGCGTATAGCTGTTCAGTAAATTTAGATAAGCTTACAGACGATGGATTATGGAAATTTTTGACTAGAGATACGGGAGATTTTTTTTTCTTTTTTTTTTTTTAGAAGAGAGCACGGGAAATGTTTTTCTCGAGGATCGTTGTTTCAACAAACTCGCGGTGGTATATACGCAAAATATTTTCGTAATAGATATATATTGCGCAAAAATTTTTATACCGTGTCGCACAGCAATTTTCTCGGTGTAGCATATGAAGCAATATACTTGTATGAGGGATGTAACACAAACATCGCGCTGCGCGTCGCGCGTATAGGTATGCAAAACGTTCGCGTGTACATCTCCTCTAGTCTTTTAGAACAGCAAATGTACTTGGTGGTTTCGAGTTACCGTCTACTATACTGTTATAACTTTTCATTCCAACGTACCTACATACCTGCAGACCAATAACGAGACTGAAATGTCAAAACTACGAGAGAGGACAAAACGGAAAACGTGACGCGGTGGTATCTTTCTCTCAACGAACGCTTTTTGAAGGAAAGAGGAGGAGAGAAAAAGAGAGAGAGAGAGAGAATGTTTATTTGAACGCATTAAAAAGTTGGAAAAGTTGCGCGCGGTAATTTAAAATTTCCACATTGCGGTACTTTCGGTACCGCGTTGTGGAATGTGTGCCAACGGTATAAACGTGGTCCGACAGATACAAAATCAGCTCACGCGGTCCTCCGTGCAGAAGTTTCCCTCCGTCGCGAAGGTGGAAGTGTCAGCTAGAGGAGATCTTGTTGTAATGAAATCGATGAAGTTTCCAGCTTTGACCTCGAGCTGAAAAGTATGAGATTTTGCGGGACGGCAGAGAACATTTAAAAGTACGCCCCGGGGGAAGAGGGGAGGGAGGAGGGGGCGGAGGAGGGCGAGAGCGCGCGCGCGCGCGGGGGGAAACACCACATACTGCAGGAAAATATGGGATGCGCGTGCCACCGTTATATCGTTATCTAAACGGATAGTATTTCGTGATCCACGTAAAGTCTCTGCGTAAAGCTCCCATAAGCGTCCGCGTGGCGCGGAAGGGGTTGCATTCATTACGTATATGCATGTGCGCGACACTGAACGAACTGGAGGAAAGTAACTCTCCGACTGCAGTTCACATGTCGAAAACTAAGTACGTCGGGAATGCTGAAATAGTATCGACGCGGCCGCAGACGAGATCATTTTGCAATCGAAAGTATTTTTATTTCGGTTTCTGTAAGATTTTCATGTAAATTCTTAGGATTACTTACAGGAAATTTACTCAGTAAACTTTCTACTTAGCAAACTTTGGGCAGACGTTTGTCTTTGGGGCTTCTGAACAACTTTTCAATTTTATCCCCTCCCTTTGTACGAAGTGACAATTTTAGAGTCGTGGGATTCAGATTTTTTTTTTAAACAAACGAGAGAGAATACAAAGTAGAGAGAAAAAAAATATAATGATTTTAAGTAAATTTTTACATAGATATTAAATATCTGAAATTCTCATTTCGACCTATGATGTATATATTCGAAGAAATTTATTAGAAAATTGCTAACGTGAATTGACTTAGGCAATGCCATTTATTTCTTAAAAAAAAAGATAATTTTACGATAAAGATTCCAGTTTTGAGATTTTTTTTGTATTAAGATATATAAGATGTTTAACAAGCTATTTGATATTTTAGGTGTTTGCCTAATACACACTTTTTATGTAGCAACCTTTTTAGCTTTAAGTAGGTTTGTTTCTGAATAATTAAATAAAAGATAAAATATGTAAGAAAATTTCTCATCATGCTCTTATTGTTAGTGACTTTCACAAACGCATCTAAATTTAGTAGTATATTAGCTAGTAAAGGAGTTCATGCATTTTAGGCGATTTGGGAAGCACGCGGGGAATGTTAGATTTACCTTTTTTCTTACTCAATTTTTATTATACTTGCTGAATCCGAAAGTCGTAGTTAAAGTTGTCCTATTTGGGAAATATTTTTTTCCACATTTTAAACAGAAAAAACAACGGTCGATTTTATCACTTTGTTGAACCATGTCTGCGAATCTCTCTTTGTTTCTATAAAAATATGTTTCGATGTTACCTATAAGCTCTCATCCTTTCTCATTAGAGCTTAAGAATTTGTAAGTTACTTTAAATTATGTATACATTTTAACTTTTGCATTAAAATATATCAAATAGTAAAAAAATGCGGAAAAATGTTTCAGATAAAAGTTATACGATCTGAAGAGAGATAAATAATGGTAAAAATAATTTCGAAAGAAATCAATTTTCCAAGGTCATATAAATTAAGGGTAATTTTTTTATATGGAATTATGTAATTTTTTTACATAGTATGATTCCTTTTATTATTCTGTATATAAAAGTATTAAAAAAGCTGTCAAAAATTTAATAGTTCATGAAATACTTTATTGTATATACTTTGACTTAAAATGTGAAATATCTCATAAACTTTATGCACAAAATAATGAGATGAATCGATTGGAATAAAGATAACACTCTGTTGCTTTAAAAAAAAATGTAGTTCTACATATGCAAATTGTATATTTTTTAAAATTAAAAGTAACTAATTGTAAGTGATTTCTTTATATCAATCGATTCATGTTATTATTTTGTGCATAAACATATTAAGATACAACTATTAAGAAATTAATAGTTCATGAGATAGTTTATATTTTATAATAATAATGTCAAAATAAAATATAAAATATCTCATAAACTATTGAATTTTCGATAGCTTAATCTGAATACTTTTATACGCAGAATAATAAAAGGAATCATACTATGCTATGTAAAAATATTATTATACCTATATAATTCCATATAAAAAAATGGCGGTACTTTTTATATGATCTTGATAAATTGATTTTTATACCACTTGTCTCCCTTTAGACTGTATAACATTTACTTGAAACATTTTTTTGCATCTTTTATACTTTTTGAGATATTTTGATGCAAAAGTTAAAATGTATACACAATTTAAGGCAACTTACAGATTCTCAAGCCCTGATAAGAAAGGATGAGGGCTTAGGTAACATCGAAACATATTTTTATAAAAACAAAGGGAAATTCGCAACATGGTTTAACAAAGTGATAAAATCAACCGTTGTTTTTTCTGTTTAAAATGTGAAAAAAAATATTTCCCGGATACTAGGGCAACTTTAATAACAATTTTCGGATTTAGCAAGTAAAATTGAATAAGAAAAAAGGTGAACTCAACGTTCCCCGTGTGCTTCCCAAATTGCCTAAAATGCACGAACCTCCTTTAATTAAATAGGGGTAATAAATCTGTTAAATTATCCAAATAAATTCGACGCGTATTTGAAAAATTTACAGAAATCAAAGAGAAATTTGTATTGGAAATTTAAAAAATCAGATGGGACTGAAACTACATTAACATAAAACATTACTCAATGGAAAATTATGCGCATTATTTTGAAGAATACCAAACTCGAAAGAAACGAAACGGAAGACGAAAGTCTTTGAAAGAAGTTACCCGCTTCTTTTATGCCTCGATAATTCACGTTGTATCAAGCTGAAAGTTCTTAGAATTCCTGCGGCAAAGTGTATTTCAGAAAACGTAATTAATAGTTGCGCCATGCAAAAAGCCGTCCGAGAGCCCGTCTACAAATAAAACGGTCCGTCTGGCCCTTCTGGCATTTTCTATTGCACACTTCAAGGAAAACGTCGGCCGACGTTTGCTGATTGCTTGCGATAGAGCTTCTAACGTATATTTAGCGGTTTATCCCTCGCAGAAGATTTAAAGATATTGACAGAGAAATAGAGTTTTAGTGTTACAGATTTCATACTGTAAAATTTCGCGGCCGGCAACAAATGAAAAGATCGCAAATACGTGTCTACATAATTCGAGCTTTATTGTTATGTATCGTGTTTAATATATCAAATGCAGAACAATTTTATATAAATTATATAATATGTATGTATAATATGCATATATATTGTATAATTTATAATTTATTAATATTTATAAATTACATAATATATACATATACATATAGGGCTATTTCACGTGAAGCGCATCAGTCATCTCTCAGAAATTTTTTAAATTTTGCACATAGATAGTATTCTAGGAGATAGAATTTTGCGCCAAAGGATTTTTTTTATTGTATAATTAATTGAGAGATAAACAATTAAAAATTAGACTACTTTATTCTTCAAAAATTAATAACTCTAGTTACTAATAATGCTAGCTAATTTTTTTTTTTAAATACGCTAAAAATGTTCTAGTTTACGAGAAGAAAATGAAGATTTCAAAAAGATTTTGTTTTTCATTGTTTATTTAACAATAAATTTTTTAACAAATTTTTTAACAATTGGGAAGAGAGTCAAAAAATCTGAAAAAAATATTTTTTATATATATTTTCTGTTTTCCTACATCTTAGAAAAAAAATTCAAGAACGTTGTTTTCCCTTGTTTTCAAGAAAAAAATTTTTTTATTATAGTTCTCGATGTGGAGAAAATCTTTCGACTCTCAGCGTGCGACTCTTACAAAACAGCTAAACTTACAAAATACTCCCACCGTACTGCTAGTATGTTGTTCGCGGCTGCTGTTTTGTATTGACTGGAAAGTCAATACTTTATAAAAAATCGACTTTACAATATTTAACTCTCTAAACAATTTTATCATTTATTTCGACGATTTCGATTTCTCACTTGCGTTTTTTTTATTACAGTCTGCTGTACAGTAAGTCCCTAATCTTGCGTTATAATTATTATCACTTATTTTGTTGCATTATAATTATATTATATAATTTTATAATTATATTATAAAACAACAAAATACTTGATAATAATTATAACGCAAGATTAGGTATTATTAATTATATTATATTATAGGTATATTAATTATATTACACTCGACAGCAAAATTAAAGCATCACTCATTCTGATCACTAAAAATAGGCAAAAATAACCATTTTTGCTTCAATGTTGAATAACTCGGTGAAAAAAAATCGCACATTACTGATCGAGTGCTGAAATTAAAGCTAAAGACTTACGCTTTCGAACGATGTAAACCTCATTTGCGTGCGATTTTTCGTTAGTTTTGGAACTTCGCAAACTTGGTAAAAATTTTAGATTTGATGCATCTCCATTTGCATCCGTGCAACTTTGTGAAGAATCAGTAAGTAATTTAATGAATTATGGGTGTCGAAAGTAGAGACTTTAAGCTTTAAAATGCTTTTTTGATCATTCCGATACGATCATTTTTGACGAAGTTACACTCTCTTGAAATTTGCCTATTTTTAGTGATCAGAATAGATCGGAAGAGCATGCTTTAATTTTGCTGTCGAGTGTATATAATTATATTTTGTTGTATTATAATTGTATTATAATATATTATAATTA
Source organism: Wasmannia auropunctata (assembly GCF_000956235.1). Lineage (NCBI taxonomy): Eukaryota > Metazoa > Arthropoda > Insecta > Hymenoptera > Formicidae > Wasmannia > Wasmannia auropunctata. The sequence goes on from NW_012028336.1 coordinate 13,287, forward strand.
TATTATAATTATATTATAATACAACAAAATACTTGATAATAATTATAACGCAAGATTAGGTATTATATTATATAATTATATTTTGCTGTATTATAATTGTATTATAATATATTATAATACATACTAATAACAGATACTAAACAAGTTTGTTACTTTTAAGCTTGCTCTTTACTTTAAACTAAAACTCTTTTAAACATTCTAATTCTGATTTGTTTTTCTATAATTCTTTCGTAAGAATCATTGAAATGTTTCTTATCGGAAGAATTACCGAGAAAATGCGCGATTCTTGTTGTGGGAAAAACACAGCTAAGTGTATCTGTCCGTGATTGCGAAACGATGATGAAATCAATCTTCTGTTATTTGTTTCTAGATTTATTCTTCGATCGAAATTCGCAATTGCCTTTTTTTCCAGTGATAGAAAGGAAGGCGGTATTTGAAATTGAATTACTTACTCGTTTAATTAATACTAATAATGCACAACGTACAGGAAGAAAAGAAAATTTATTTATACTTTTCTGGTCTGGTTTTTACACTTTGTAGTTTAATGAAATATTGTAAGAAAACTTAGAAAAAAAAGTTTATATAAAAGATGAAATTAAAGGAGTTTATGCGTTTTAGATGATTTGGGAAGTACGCAGAGATTCATCTTTTTCTTTACAATTTCACTTGATCAATTTTACTTGCTGATTCTGAAAATCAGAGTTAAAATAGTCTTCCCGGGAAAAAAGTATATATATTTATATATAATTATATATGGAACTTTTTTCCCGAGTTAATATTCCGGAAATATAATTTTGGGGTACATTTTGATAGAAGAAAGCAACAGTTGGTTTTATCGAGCCATGTTTGCGAATTGCTCTTTTATAAAAATACGTTTTGATGTTACCTAACATAAAACGTGGCATAAAATAAAATATAGCATAATAATAAAGTATAAAATAATTCATAAAATATTGAATTTTTGATAACTTTACTTTAATACTTTTACATTCAGAATAATTAGGAATAATGCTATATAAAAAAAATTATATAAAAGAATGGCAGTACCCTTTACATGACTTTGAAATATTTATTTTTTCGAAAATTAGTTTTATCATTATTTGTCTCCCTTCAGATAGTACATACTTTTATCTGAAACATTTTTCCGCATTTTTTGAGATATTTTGATGTAAAAGGCAAAATGTATACAGAACTTATATCCATTGTACCAATGTAGATTAATTATAATTAAGGTTTAACTTACTCCGTATCTTTTTCTAGTTTTAAGCATTAGAAAAAGATATAAAGTAAATAAAACTGAGATTAAAGTTAATCTTCATTGGTAGAAATGTTCATTAAGGTAACTTGCAGGTTCTCAAGTCTTGATGAGAAAGAATGAGGGCTTAGGTAACATCGAAACGTATTTTTATAAAAACAAAAAGAAATTCGCAAACATGGAGTTCGACAAAATAATAAAATCAACCACTTATTACTTTCTTTTGTCAAAGTGTGTCCCAAAATTATATTTCCCAAATCATAAACTATTTTAACTATGATTTTCGGATTCAGCAAGTAAAATTGAGTAAAAAAAAAGTGAATCTAACAATCTTTGCAAACTTCCCAAATCGTTTCTAAAATGCATGAACTCTTTTATATAGACAGTATATAAAACATAAAAAATTATAATATATTTAATATTCTTATTTAGTAATTTTTGTGCATTTTTTTTTAAATAAATTCTCGCAATCGAAAGTCAATTCTATAAAATTGTGTTTTGCTGGATATTAAATTATACAATAATTTAAAGCGACAATAAAATAATTTGATATTTTGTCTTGTTTCTAATTCCACAAACGTCATTGTCGGCAACGGAAAAATTAATAAAGCCACAATTGTTCCACAAAGTATAAATATTGTAACTGGAGCATGCAATTACTGCACAATGCTTGTCAATACTTACGTGCGTTTCCATGGTGTTTTCTTGGATTATTGTCCGTCGAGTGAGTTTCCTTCTCGCAGTTGCGCTTCTTCCGACCCTCAGAACAGTCCGTTCTGAAATATATCATGCATTATTAATTAATCATCGATATTCTCCAGTATTTGCCGGTATCGTGAAAAGGGGGAAGGAAAGACACTGTTTTCCTTTTAGAGTCGGTTATCGTTGCTAATGTTGATTCACATCGTGCAATATTTTCAATCATTTCAAGGCGGTAATTTTTTTATTATTAGTTTTGGAGAATGGAATTTCTTTTTAATTATTTTAGTTATATATATATATATATTATATATATAAGTAAAATAATTAAAATAATATTTATTTTATTATA
>NW_012028336.1:15612-20414 GCF_000956235.1 Wasmannia auropunctata
TAAGGTGATTCAAAATTTGATTAATAAACTTTGGGGACGCGCAGAGATATCCCGCATTGCGCGGAAAATGTTTTATGAGGAGGAACACAATCATATAAATTAATGTATATATAGGTACTACAAACTTTTGCAATACGACATATTCCAGTAAATTCTACACGGAAAGAGCGATTTTGTTGAAAGATCTAAAAATTTTGCTAAAAACAGATCTGAAAATAATTTCTTGTTGAATCATCAAAATAATTTGTTGGAATGTTAAAACTGATAAGCATTGCTATAAAACATTTTGATATTCTAACAATCACTTTGACTTTTGCACAAAATTATTTTGATTATTGAAAATTATTTTCAGATCAGGATTCAGCAAAATTGTTCTTTTCGTGTATATATATATATATATATATATTTATTTGATTTATATATAGATATATATAATACATAAATTGTATGTGTGAGTGTGTATATACATATACATCATATATTATATATACATCATTAATAAGCTTATATATACCGGGAAATATTCCGCGCGTGTAGCAGATTATGCTCCTGTCATGTTTAAAGGAATATTTTGACGTGATTTCAGCCTTGTGCACAATAAACGGGGATCGGCTTTTATTATATAGAATTTAATATCTACAACCGCAAGCTTTGACAACATTTTGAAAGAATTTCACACGAAATCGTTGATACTCAACTGATTTCACTGGTAAACATACATTATACAAAGGTAATCTTTCACATCGGTATTTTTATTAACAAAAATTAATATAGGTGTAATAAAAATATATTATCGCATAATAGCAATAATATATACATTTCTGATAGGCATTCTGATATACTAGAAATATTAATAAAAAAAGAATATTCAATGTTTAATTTTTATGTTATTATATAAAATAGTTTTATTATAGAAATTTATTATGAAAATCGAAATAATTAATGCAAAGCTTACATAGCTGATTATTATATATTTTTCGTTGTTCTACGAGTAGAACGTAAGTTCTGCGAAAGTTCATTACGAAAGTAGCGGCCGTTTAAGTTGACGAACGACCGAACGAGAGAGCTAATCAACGAAATCTCGCATCGACGATATCTGGAATGGCCCGAACACGCCCTTGTTTGTCTTTTAATTAATCGTGTATTAGTAGGTCAGACAACCAACACCTCTTCTTCTTTTGTAACACTACGCCCTCGAGTCTATTATCCAGATACGATAATCATTAGCGATCGATCGGAAACCGAAGACAGCAGCCACGGAATTTCGCAACTTGTTCGGGGAATGAGTCAAGGGTATCGAGGGATTCATTACAGGATAGTAGTATCTACCGATGACGTATCAATTTGCCTTTGTTACAGACACAGGGTGTCATTTGTGCAAATAGGTGAAATAAGAAAATAAATCGAGCGTCATAGATAAACGCTCGGATTTTTGTATTAATGGTTAATTTATTTATAAAATTCGTATTAGCAGTAAAATTAGACTTGATGCGATTTGAAGTTTGTGTGTGTGTGTGTGTGTGTGTGAGAGAGAGAGAGAATAAAATCAATAGTAAAAACTAAAAGATATTGCAAGTAAAAAATCGGCATTTAGAAATAAATATTTCATTACATACATATATCTTTCTTTCGCTGATAAAATTAAATTTCTATCGATTTATAAAATCGAAAAGCTCTCGACAAATCCACAGTTCGGAAAAGATATCTTCCATATGAGTAAAACTCATTAGTAATTAATGATAAGTTTGTGTGTGTGTGTGTGTGTGTGTGTGTGTGTGTGTGAGAAAATAAAATCGATAGTAAAAAATAAAAAATACACGGAAAGAACAATTTTGCTGAATCAAGATCTGAAAATTTTTGTTCAATAATCAAAGTAATTTTGTCTGAAAGTCAAAGTGATTGCTAGAATATTAAAATGTTTTTTATAGCAATGCTTATCAATTTTAACAATTTAACAAATTTTGTTGAAAATTCAACAAAAAATTATTTTTAAATCTGTTTTTAGCAAAATTTTTAGACCTTTCAACAAAATCATTCTTTCCATGTATCGCAAGTAAAAAATCGACATTTAGAAATAAATATTTCATTACATACATATATCTTTCTTTCACTAATGAAATTAAATACAAATTTAAAAATTAAATTTTTATCGATTTGTAAAATTAATAAGTTCTCGACAAATCCACAGTTCGGAAAAGATAGCTTCTATATAAGTAAAAACTCATTAGTAATTAATGATGAGAGAGAGAGAGAGAGAGAGAGAGAACGCTAACAACAAACAATGAAATTAAATGCAAATAGTTTGTCGCACTAACATGCGCCCACAAACGAATTTATTCGTAAATCTATTGGCAATACGGATAATTTGACATTGTTCGCGTATATTGCGTCTTCAGTTATTTGTATGCATAAATGCATACTAACTTTACATACATTAGCGCAAGGTTATCAACAGAGTCATCAATGGTTGATTAAAAGCAGGCTATATAATAAACCATTCGTGAACCAAACCATATGCAACAATCGCGAACAATGGACTGTTGACTCATTCCATGTCACGAACGAGCGAATTTAAATATCAAGGATATGCCATGCGGCGTCAGTTACACGTTGCATTATCGATTACATATGCCCCCGAAATGGTTATCTGCGTGGTAGACCTATTGTTAACATTATGTCAAAATTGTCAAGCTCGACGTGATCGAATTTATCGGCAGACCCGAAAATGTTGGCTCAAGCAATAAATCACGGAGCTCGAATCGCATTAAATCTAATTAAATTTATTTGATTGTTGCCGCTGTACAGCGAACGTAATATAAATTTTGACAATGGCACGCCTACATAATACAGTCGAACCTCGAATCTCTACAACTCGAAAAACCTCTGTAAGACGAAAAATTTGTTCACTCTCTTCCGCTCCACTACGGAAAATCTCTATAAATCGAAATAAAATCTATACCTTAATTTGAATTAGTTGTCAGATATTTAGATGTATTATTTTACCTCTGCAACTCGAATTAAAAGACCTCTACAAGTCGAAGTTCACCTTTATAAATCGAACTTTCATTGTCGCTGCCTCTATAATTCGAAGTTATAGTTATGTGTAACCATGAGTAATAGTCTGGTATTTTGTTTTATAATTACATTTAATATATGTATGCAATAAATATTTCACTGTCAAATACTAATTTTTTTTGCTCTAAAAACCATTATAATCGGAAAATTATAAACTCTCGTACGAAGTTTCCGTAAGTCGAATTTTCATATGTAAACTCTCTTTTACCCGAATTTCGATAAGTCGAAAACTCAACTCGAAGGGTTTTTCTGTTCCCTTGAGATTCGAGGTTCGACACTATAACGTTGAAATCTACGTGCATGCGATAGTGTACATTAATTTCTCCGTTTGCATGGATTTTTCAAAACTACCGAAATTTTTTCATATATATGCACATATAAATCATGTACACGAATAACTGAAGAGTTGCAGCAGTTGTCTGCCAAAAGTTCGGACAGATGCACCGCACGTTCCTCTACGTTTAATCGGTCGATGTGCCTTTCAGTGCGACACAGTGTATGATTGCCGTTGAAATAGATCGGGCGTGCATTGCGATTTCGAGAGTCTCGAGGGGTGTCCGAGTGCGGGACGCAGTCGAGTGTGGCCGCTCCGCGAGAATTCCCGGCTACCGGCAAATGAAAATATCCCGCAATATTGAACAATGGCGCACGTGTTCGATTGGATTAATATAGGCGTAATTTGCGGACGTAGAATAATGATAAAGCCAACAGCGCGGATGATCAAACAATTAAGGAGAAAGCCCTCCCCCCCCCCTTCCGCCGGGACGGCGGCGGTGGCTTAGAAAGTCAATTATACCGCGTCACGGGAATTATTCATCAAGCTCCTAATGAGCTTAAATTGAGATCTCACGTTTCTCACGAACGGGTTTCTATCTCCGAACAAAAGATCAATCCAATCTAAGTAAAAATTACACTTTCCTTCTTTATATAATTGCTTTTTACACAACATATTTGTGATTATGATTTAATGGAAAAGGTTAATTATATTTGGAGTAAAAATGCTAAAAATTATTATTATTCTTTATTATTACAAGCGCGGCTTGTCTTCAGCTATAATTTCAAGTTCTTTGACGAAAACGATGCCTTTGCGAGAAACTTTATAGGTGCAGCGAATTCTGGGATGTCGCTCTCTGTAAATGTCATATAATTATAAATTTATTATAGAGTAATCTCACGAAGTAAATATGGTATAGGGAAGAAATGACGTAAGCGAATGTAGCGTTTGCATTTAATTAAATATTACAGTTTGAGAGAGACATATAGAGCAAAATGTACAAAATGTATGGTGAATCTTATCACTTTCAGCACATTAGAAGATACTTATACATTTAATTAAATATAAAGAGGATATTAATTTTACTGTATTATAATATTTGCCTTCGTCGCTCCGAGTTGCGATTGAAAATCCCTGAATGAAAACTCTGATTTAAAGGTCAAGCAGTAAATGAGAGATATCTTAAGCTCGTTTCAGCCATATTCTTTGTTGTCTATTTTAAGCTGTTAAATACTTAGTATTTCGCTCGCTCTGCACTTCATTTAATTTGCGTGAAAGTTGGTCCCTCTGACGTAATAGAGTTTTCTTTTCCTTTGACAACAAAGAAATGAAGCCGCAGTTTATATATATATGTATATATATAGTATATATACAGGGTGTCCCGAAATTCGCGAATCAAAATATCATAACAAGAAAGTCTTCGAAAAATTAAGAAAAAAAGTTATTTGTAAAT
>NW_012028336.1:22148-25200 GCF_000956235.1 Wasmannia auropunctata
GAGAGAGAGAGAGAGAGAGACGAGAGAGAGTAGAGAGAGGAGAGAGAGAGAGAGAGAGAGAGAGAGAGAGAGAGAGAGAGAGAGAGAGAGAGAGAGAGATTTCAAATATTAATGCGTAGAGAGGAACCATAATGCAATGCACATAGCTAAATAAAAATTTACTCCGATTTAACGCAATTTAATGCAAGTACCTTACATTCATGTCAAAGAAAGTTGTTAGTTGCATATTCAACTCGTTAGACTGAATATTCTATTTGAGACGGAGAAGACTGGAGCGTCGCTCATTTATGTTACGTGCTGCAGAGCGAAGCGATCCTAGGGCTTTCATATTCTTGCTGCGGCTACATTAGTAATCTTTCCCGCATAAGTATTGACGTCACGTCTATGCGATAACGATGCGACAACGAGATTTCCGCGAGTCTAATGTGGTTTAAGTCAATCCCGTTTAAGACACGACCGGAGGTATTTTACACGTAAGCTTCCGTTTATGCACGACTAGTTGTGCGTCACCGCTTCAGATAGAGGGATTACCGAATCCCTATGGAGTTCTTCAATTTACATTAGTCAGTTCCCAAGATCAGCAGTTTAATTGCAGACCTACTAACGCAAACTCTAAGCTAACCTTGTTTCTCCCGAAGTTTCTTTGATTACCGGCGCGAGCTTTTTATTTGCTTTTCCGCGCAATTTGCATAAGACGTATAGCGTTCCGCATGATATCGTTCGTAAAGCGGATTTTTATCGTTCAGTCTTTCGAAATACGCGATCGAGAAGTTTCTACGCCAATTATTGGTGTATTTATTTGTCGGGGAAAAAAAAGTGGTTGAAGTCAATCCCGTTTAAGATACGACGATTTCTTACAAAATGATACAGTCGAACCTCGATAACTCGAATCTCAAGGGAAGAGCTAAACTCTTCGAGTTATAAAGTTTTCGACTTATCGAAAATTCGAATAAAAGAGGATTAACATATGAAAATTCGATTTACGGAGGCTCTGTACGAGAGTTTACAATTTTCCTAATATAATTAAAAGCTATTAAAAAATTTTATATTTGACGGTGAATTATTTATTGCATATATATAATAAATGTAATGATAACAACAATACAAAGCTACAGCCTCGAATTATGGAGGCAGCGACAATAGAAGTTCGACTTACAGAGGTAAAATAATACATCTAAATATCTGACAAATAATTCAAGTTAAGGTATAGATTTTATTTTAATTTATAAAGGTTTTTCGTAGCAGAGCAGAAGAGAATAAATAAAATTTTTGTCTTATAGAAGTTTTCGAGTTGTAGAGGTTTGAATTATCGAGATTCGACTGTAATTTGTTTGGGAAAAAAATATCGAGGAAAAAAAAGTGGTTGAAGTCAATCCCGTTTAAGACACGACGATTTCTTACACAATGATACAGTCGAACCTCGATAACTCGAATCTCAAGAGAAGAGCTAAACTCTTCGAGTTATAAAGTTATAGACTTATCGAAAATTTGAATAAAAGAGAGTTAACATATGAAAATTCGATTTACAGAGGCTTTGTACGAGAGTTTACAATTTTCCTATTATAATGGCTTTTAAAGGAAAAAAATTTAATATTTGACAGTGAATTATTTATTGCATACATATAATAAATGTAATCATAACAACAATACAAAGCTACAACTTCGAAGTATTAGAGACAGCGACAATAGAAGTTCGACTTGTAGAAGTCTGGCTACTTTAAATTCGAGTTGCAGAGGTAAAATAATACATCTAAATATCTGACAAATAATTCGAGTTAAGATAGGTTTTATATTTCGATTTCTACACATTTTCCGCAGCGAAGCGGAAGGGAATGAACAAAATTTTTGTCTTACAGATTTTCAAGTTGTAGAAGTTCAAGTTATCGAGATTTGACTGTAATTTGTTTGGGGAAAAAAGTGGTTTAAGTCAACCTCGTTTAAGACACGACTTCTTGTGATATTTCAATGGTAGTACATTTTAAAAGATCGCGGGGTTAAGGACACCCGCGGGATCGCTTCAACTTGCCCGTGTCCATTGGTACACATACCCGATGGCCTATTTCAGTTCGTGTCACGCGACGAAAGCCCAGAAGTGTGGCCCGTCGGCGGCTTCGCGAATCCACTCGTTGCAAATCCGCTGAATAAGTGGATATTTATTTGCGATTTCACGGTCTGCTCTCGGGCGCTGCTCGTGGTGCTCCGACCGATCGATTGACATCGGCGGGTAGGTATTACTGCAAACGGATCTATGCGCTACATGACTGAACTTTACAATATCCAACAAGTTGTTTCTCTCGCTGTCTGCCGTTCTATTCAATTGAAACGCTGCTTTTGTGTAATAATGCAAATGTATAGTTTTGATAAATCGATACTGTTGTCGCTGTATAACGTCATGGATATATTGTATTTCGAATTACGCTTTAATAGATCTTTAATGGAATTCTGTGAAAATAATTTGATGAATATACGTATATAGGGAAAAGATGGATATGTAATGTATATTGCAATATTAAAGTAGATAAAAACTTTTATTTGTTTTCAGGGTAAAGTAGCGTAATTTGGTCATCAACATTTTTTGAACGCTGCAGTTCGCATTAGACAGTTGTCGTTTATGTCATTAAATTGTTTTAGCTCACTTTTCATGAGACATAGAGCTGAATAGACGTATTAGTTTTTGTTAATTTTTGTTAAATTTTTTTATAAAGTTGATCAAATTACGCTATACTCCCCTACATTATATCGTGTATCATTATTGCGTAATCCTTTATTTTTAACTGAACAGTAGTTGTATGTTGCAGAAATCTTGGAAATCAGTAGCATTCCCTATAAAAATCATTAATACACGATCAATAATGCGCGACAAATTAGCTAAACCAAATTTGTCGCGCATCAAAAATTATTATTATCTAAGTACTTGAAACAATATTTGCAGAGAGCATTTGCTTTGTACAATTGGATTGCCTTTTCGTCGCAGCTTGAAATATTTCTCTCATGGCAATGTTGTTTCGCGGCGGCCTGCGTCCTCGTTTATATATATATATATATATATATA
>NW_012028336.1:29625-31248 GCF_000956235.1 Wasmannia auropunctata
TTATAACTTATAAGAGTTATAAGTTTACATCTAATTTGAACAACAAATTTACACACTTTAACGAGCAAATTAAACTAAATCACATAAAGTCGCTTACATTACTTTCTGAATCCCAATTAATATTTAATATGATAAAAAATATTAAAAATTAGGCAGTATATCATATTTACATAGCAATTTTTCGCAAAAAAAAACAAATTTTCGGAAAGAAACTGAAATTTTTATGGTTTTTTTCCAGCAATTTGAACAAAGCAATTTTTTTAAAACTATACTTATTATAATCTGAAGAAAACTTTTAATTTAAGCCATGCATGCAAATATACACATGCTAGTCTGCTTTTAAATCGTTTAAAATGCGCGGGAAGAAAAAGAATCCGCGCGCGTCTCGTTGAAATCCCTGTAGAATATTCATTGTTGTCCGGCGCGATTCGTGTAAACAATTATTTAGCCCAGCTTAGCAAAAGCACCGAGGGAAATCTTTACAGCGAACTTACTGCGCGAGGAAACAAACTTTCACACAAAAGATAAACACAACGTTTTGCGAGTTGAATAATGTCAATGCTAAAATGAGAAAGGAAAACGAAAAGTTCGGGACGTAAAGTTGTGAGTTAATTGGCACCTAGCAATCTCAGACTAAGTGATATATAACAATCACTTTTATCTAAGAGAGAGGGGGGGGGGGAGCGATTTAAGGCACCGACCGACCGAGCACTCTGAACAAACAAGTTTCTCAAGACCGACAGATTAATTGCTCCTAGTTTCAATGAACGCTTCGCCAATGAAAGCGGCAAGGACTGATGAAAGCCGGACCGATTAAAAAAGGATCAATTTCTCGTTATTGGATAAAGAATAACGTTTACTCGACGGTAATCCTGGCGGATGGCCTTCACCGTTCTGTGTATAACACCATGTTCCGTTATTCGGAAAATGGCTGTAGGTCGTCTTATCTCAATCGTCTCGCTCACACGAGATTGCCGAACGAAATGGGAGACGCGAAATGACCCAAATTTTCTCGGTAAGTGCAACGAGCGCCCGAAGGGCGCAGCTGCTATTTATTATTTATTAAATCTCGACATAATGTCGTAATTCACCGGAGGAACTTTATGCGAAGGTTTAGGAGCTCCGACGTGCTTTTTCAAGTGCACTCTTTTCCGCTGAAAGCTCCCCGTTGGTCGGTCGCGTAGGGTAGATCCCCCGAGATAGAGCTGAGAGAGGGGCAGGAGTATATCATTCTCTATGACTGAATAAATTTCAGTGATACAGGATGATTCCGTCATATGTGCTGCAGCGCTTACAAATATATAGAGTGTGTGGGACGCAATTGTTTAAAAATCGTGGTAATATAAAATATTGACCAACGTGATTTCCATTTCTTCTATTGATATATCTCTGATTGAGGTTAAATTTTTTCAACCACTATTATATATATGTATATATTATATATATATATGTATACACGGAAAGAACGATTTTATTAAAAAATCTAAAAATTTGGTTGAAAACAGATCTGAAAATAATTTTTTGTTGACTCATCAAAATAATTTGTTGGAATGTTAAAACTGATAAGCATTGCTATAAAACATTTTGATATTTTAGCAATCATTTTAGATCGGAAGAGCACAC
>NW_012028337.1:0-4250 GCF_000956235.1 Wasmannia auropunctata
AATATATTGTTTGCATCTATATATTTTTCAATCTATTGTAATATTTAAATCTATTGTAATTTTATAAATCCTTAATAAGAGTATATTTATGGACATTTGGATACTGAGTTCTTTAATGTGATACGATATGAAAAATGAATTGTTTTTTCTCCTCATTTCTCGATAAAATTTGATTAAAATCCTGCATGAGCTTAACTCCTCGTTCTGCTGTGTCATTTTACGACTTTACGTGTTTTCACAATTTCCATATCAATTTCATATCAATTTCATTGAACAAGCTGCAATTACTTTTTTTAGAATGTTTAGGAGAAAAATGTTTATTTATCGATAGTTTTGAATTATAAAGTTTTCATGCACTATATTTCAAAAATATAAATCATAAATCTATACTAAAATAAAATTTAAAAGAATTTTAAATTGAGAGTTAATTGCATAATTCACTCCGGTACGTGTTTTTCTCTTTTTCTCTCTTTCTCTGAAAGCACATTACGGAAATATTACCATTTGCAAAAAACTTGATATTTACAGAGTGTTCCAAGAATTAATTTAAAAACTTTTTTGACGTGCCACGTCTTCCCGTTGTTCTCAACTTTTACACAATTTTTTTTTTCACCAAATAGAACAACTTTAGGGGGCGTCGTGAAAAAAATTCAAAAATAAGGTCCACCTTAATATACATACATACATATATACACTATCCCCGAAAAGTTTCCGGACAGAAATATAAATTTTTAGGTTTGAAGTTTTAAGCCGCAGAACTTAGTGTGCTAAATCAAATAGTAGATGATTTTGGCATTTTAAGAGATACTTTAAGATACTCTGTAACGATTTTAAGTTTAATGCCTACTAGGTACTCTAAATTCTTAAATCTGAGAGGCATGTTTGCCATACTGAAAATTGCAATGTTTGACGGAATGCACAGTCTTGGGAAAACTTTTCTTGGGGATGCGATTTGTAGCATCATAAAGTTTGTAGCATCATAAAGATTTTAAAGTAAAGGTTTGCTTCCTCTTTAATTTGAAAAAAAAATACAAATCGCTACGATTTTTTTTTTTTGCAAAATTACAGCATTTTAAAATAACCCTTGTATTTTTCTCATGCATAATGGTTGACATTACCCGATGTGCATCATAAGGAGGTTGGCGATCGGATTTTGCACATTGTGTGCGTAAAACATACACGCATACACACACAGTGTGCAAAATCCGATCGCCAATCTCTCTACGATGCACATCGGGTAATGTCAACCATACACGAAAAAAATACAAGGATTACTTTAAAATGCTGTAACTTTGCAAAAAAAAATCGTAGTGACTTGCATTTTTTTTTCAAATTAAAGAGGAAGATTCAAACTTTATGATGCTATGAATCGCATCCCCGAGGAAAGTTTTCCCCGTGCATTCCGTCAAACATTGCAATTTTCAGTATGGCAAATATGCCTCTCAGATTTAAGAGTTTAGAAATAGTAGGAATGCAATAAACTTAAAATCGTTACAAAGTATCTTAAAGTATCTCTTAAAATGCCAAAATCATCTACTCTTTGATTTAGCACAGTGCCGCACTAAATTCAATGGCTTAAAACTTCAAACATAAAAATCTAATTTCCGTCCGGAAACTTTTCTGGAGTAGTGTATGTGTGTATATTATATTTATATATATATATATATATATATATATATATATATATATATACACGTGTGCATGCGTGCGTGCATAATAGGCGAAAGTGAAAAGTAAACTTCTGTTCGATCTTTTCAATAATTAATAAGAACTTTATAATTAATAAACATCTGTAAACAAATATGTATCCGCGAGATTCAACGATTCACGTACGCGCTTGCACTACGCACACACACACAGAGAGAGAGAGAAAGAGAGACTATAGTAATAACCATCTCTTATGGGCAGATAGAGCGAGGAATATACTACAAACAACAAAGTCTTCAAACGTTTTGCAGTTTTTTTAATTAATTAATGAAAAATTAATTAATAAAAATCTGCAAATAAACATGCATCTGCGTGATTCAACAATAAATGCAAACTCGCGAAAAAAATAGTCCAAAACAAATAATCCAGCTAGCTTACGCGCCAATTGCAATTGTTAAGCGCGCGGCGAAACATTGAGAGGAGCATATTTCTATAGTAACACGCAAAATGATATATGAAGCTGTTGCCGTTGAATCACGCGGATGCATATATATATTCTTTTGTAAATTTTTATTAATTAATTTCTTATTAGTTATTAATTATTAAGAAAATCGCAAAACAATAATTTCTATTCGGTTTCACTTTATCTGCTTACAAGAGGTGACGGTTATTACCAGAACTTTTTATCTTGCATAGAGCAATTAAAATTTCGAATGTACTATTTATTGAGACATTTGTACACATTCGTTTATGTAAATTTTCACAATCAATAAGTAAAAATTAATTTTTAATACCGTAATTATAAATTATACAGTAAATTTGAATCAAACCTTGTTCGAAAATTGTACAGCTTTTTGTAGAACATGTGGCATATTCTCTGGTAATAGCGATGATTTATTGTAAGGAATTGGTATCCAATTAAATCTCTGCAAAATAATTAATACCTTAGAAATTTTTCTTAGAATTCTTCATATGATAGCATTAAATTGATTATCAATAATTTAATATTATGATTATATTATTATTCTGGTTTAATTAAAAACTGCGTTGAGACCAAAAGTAACGCGCAGTTTGAATAAGAACTAGAAAAATGTATATAAAAATCGCATGAAATTTTAATTTATCAAGATCCTACTATGACTGTCATTGGTAAAGATGCCGTCAAGATTCGAGATTTCGACAATCTCGTCTTGTCTCGAATTCGAGACAAGATCAAGACAAGACTTTTTTGTTGAATTTCAAGACAAGACAAGATTCTACTCGAGATTCTCGAAAATCTCGGATCTTGAAAAATTGTAAAAATTATCCCAATCTTATATAAAATATTCCCGAGTTGATAGAAATAAAAATAATAAAATAAGATAGTAAATTTTAATTTTGAAAAAAAATGAAGAAAATGTATTCAAATATTTTTACAAAATAATTTTTTAGAAATTTGTTAGATATTTTTATAAATGTTCATAAGTTAAACAGTTATTCCAACAACAAAAGATGGAAATTTAAATGGATTAAAATTTTTCTAGCTTTAAATAATAAATATAATTGTCTTACTAAATAAATAATACAACATAAACATGATTAATAATATTTTAAAGCAATATTACTAGGTCTAGATCACATTAAACTATATACAAGGTGTCCAGAAAAATTTCCCTTAATATTTTGGGAAGTGATCATTCAGGTCCCAAAAAGAAGGAAAAAAAACTATATAAGCATAGGTCCGGAAATGAGTTGTTCATAGTCTTTTTTATGTAAAAATAATCGTAAATAAATCATAATAATAATTGTAATAAATTATGGTTAATATGACAGTAAAAAATAATTTACAATTTTCGGGATTTTCAAGAATTTCGAGACAAGACAAGATTTTCGGGTTCGAGACCAAGACGAGAATACACATGTCGAGATTTTTTTTCGAGATTTTACAAAATCTCGTCTTGTCTCGTCTTGCGGCATCCCTAGTCATTGGCCTATCTCGATCGTGAATTTTATAATTGTATTAGTTATAAATACTGTATGCGGTAGGATATATATACAGGATCCTCATAAAGTCCGGAAATGTTAAAATATCTCGAAAACGATCAACTCTAGCAAAAAATATATAAGAAGAAAGTTCTAAGACTAAATAAAATATGCTTAACGATGATAAGAGTTTGACTTTGGATGGAGTTAGACGCAAAATCATATTATAAAGATCAAGTTGAATTTTTTTAATGGAACTTCCCATTTTTTAATGCATATTCTTATAGCATACTTTCCAAAACACTATACTATAAAAGTATTTTTTAAGACGCCCGCCCCGGAAAGTCGGGAAGTCCCAGGTTCAAATCCTGATTCAGGTATTAAAAATATCCTATTTTTTGAAATTTGCAAATAAAGTTACAAAAAAAATTATATTTTCACATATTTTATCATATTGTAACTTCGAAATGAAACGTGCTGGAGAAGTATTCTTGCAATCAAAATTTAAGTTGTTATTAGAACTTTTTAATTCAACTCTCAAAAGGAATTTGTTGTGTCCGTTATTGGCGAATTTAATATGATAGATATAAAACTTAAAAATATATATATAAATGTGTGTGTGTGTGTGTGTGTGTGTGTGT
>NW_012028337.1:4270-8354 GCF_000956235.1 Wasmannia auropunctata
GTGCGTGTGCGTGTGCGTGTGCGTGTGCGTGTGCGTGTGCGTGTGCGTGTGCGTGTGCGTGTGCGTGTGCGTGTGCGTGTGCGTGTGCGTGTGCGTGTGTGTGTGTGTGTTTTCACAGATAGGTTTTACTTTTTGTGTAAGCTTTAGATTGAAAATGGACTATAAACAAATAAACAAAATTGGAAGCTATTTGTCAATGATTTAATTCACAGTTCGCTTTTCCGCAATAAATCTGTTTAACAATAAATAACTTAATTAACTATAATGGATACAAAAAATTCCTTTTGAGGATTGAAAGTCCTAACAACATATTAAATTTTGATTGCAAGAACATTTCTCTAGTACATTTCGAAGTTATTATAATATGACAAAGTACGTAAACATCTCTTTTTTGCAACTTTACCTGTAAATTTCTTAAAATTGTAACGTGAGCGATTCTATAATCGGATTCGGATTCAGCGTCCAAAAAAATTATGAGTATTCAGATTTAGTCTCGTTATGATATTCGAAAAAGTCATATATAATTATCAAAGAAAATTAATAAAATCTGAAGAAATTTAAGAAGTATTTTTTTAGATATCTTCATATATTTTAAATATAAAAATTTTGTCTAATATAATGTAAATTATAAAAATTTTTTTTCATTAAAATTTAGAAAAATTAAAAAAAATGAGTTAACAAAAATGTAAATTTAATATTAATTTTTAAAAATCAAAAACTGAAATCAATCACTCGCTTGTTATTGTAAAACAATATAGCAATATATTAATATATTATTATAGAAAGGTCTTAGCAAATACGAAAAAACGAGATTATACCTTATTAAACTTAATGAGAACACATGGTTGCAATGGATTCGTATATCCATACGGAGGCTGTCCACAAATACCAAGGCTTTCAATATCGAAAAAACAAGATTTTTTATTGGATCTAGTTGACCCCCCATTACTACATTCCGCATCTGTTTTATAATCCTCTTTACTTCTATTGTATTCTAAAATGAAAATGTAGATTACCAAATCTCTTTTCTTGTTTTTATTAAGATAGCCAATATTTTGCCATAAATTTTCCCATTAAACTTCTTTTTTACAACTTCTCTTTCTCTAAAATACAATTATAGTCTACAATTCCTTTTGTAGATAAATAACATTTTATGTGTATTTTAAGAATAAATTTGCTATAAATGTTTAGATTTGGCATAAATTACCTTTGGTTTATCGAAAAAATCAAAAAAATTTTTTTTATTAAAAAAATGATGGGTATATATTAAAAATTATAACATTTTTTTTAATCTTAAAACATTATTTGTAAAGTACTTTTAAAATCATTCCATTTTTTTATTTTTAAAATAATTTTTTTCTATCTTTTATCATTTCGATGATATTTACTTTTAAAAAATCTATTTTTTTTTCAAAAAAATATTTTATCCTTTAAAAGTGTGTACATAGATATATGTAAAAACATAAAAAATGTCTTCTATTTTGATCTATTATTTCAACTGCATATTTGCAAGTTTATTAAAATTAACAACATTTCATATAAGTTATCTCTCTTTGTTAGTAACCAAAAAATTACATACGCACGCACGCACTAATTTTATTAATTTATTAATTGTTTGTATTATTTGTTTTTATTTGGTGCTCATACCTTGCAAAAAGTCGTTCAAGGCTTGCACATATCTTTTCGGACGAGCGTTCGCACTAGAATTATCTACCCAAATAATAGGAGATTTCGTGGGTAGCAAAATATTCGGTTTGAAGGCAATTCCTGTTTAGATAAAATATGACAATATTTAAATGTGCTGTTAGCATCAATGGAAACAGCACATTGTTTTGGTATTTATTAAAGAAAATTTACCTGGACTACCAAAATCTAGTTGACGAAAAAGAGGGAAGTTGTCGGCAAAGTAAGATCTAGGCATCAAGCCGCTATAAAGGAAAAACGGTTTTTCTAATTTCGAGGCGTAGTCAATACTGATCCACATTTGCAACGCGAACAAGGAACCCAATACGAAGAAGAAACACAAATAGAAGAGACCCAACAAGCCTATTCGCGTTATAAACAATTAGATAATTCCACAATCAACAATTAGTAATTGAAAAAATATATATCTCTTAATAATTACCCCATTCTTTTCCAGTTCTGCCAAGCAACTGTTTTCTATCTGGATTCCAAACCAATCGCAAAAAATTTCGAAGTGCCCCCAAGTCGGGCTCGGGCATTCTACTTCGATAATATTCTTCATCGTGTAGAATAACCATTTTAAGGATTTTCCTTTCGTTCGTGTACAATGGCAGATTAATAAAAACAGAATGTACTCTATTCACTATCAACTGATCAATAGAATTTTATAACAAAATTTTGTATTTACAATTTTAGTTTTACAATTACAATGCAATATATTTTGAAGTATATCAATAACACAATTAATAAAAACAGAATGTATCACAAAATGTACATGAAGTAAGCAGTAAACAATTCAGCATTACTCTATTCACTATCAACTGATCAATAGAATTTTATAACAAAATTTTGTATTTACAATTACAGTTTTACAATTACAATGCAATATATTTTGAAATATATCAATAACACAATAAAATGGAATAATCACGACAGCCGGAAAAAATTTAATTTTACAAAAATTAATTTTAAAGTTTATATATTTGTTAAATTTTTCAGAAATTGCTTAATCATACTATCAATAATTACATACTATCAATGTATATTGTTTTTTATTATGTACAATATTATTCCCTCTCGACTTTAAGCTTAACAACGATAGGTGGTTTATTTATGAAAAAATTTCAAATATACAATTATACCGAGGATGACTAGTTCCAGTAATATGATCAAGATTAGCACAATTTTGTTCGTCAAAACCTTGAGTCGCATAACATTTAAAATTTTTCTCGTTTTATTCAATTCCTCGTCTGTCTGTGACAGTCTCCGCTTCGCTCGCAAGAGACGGTCCCTTTGTTCACCCAACTCGGAGATCACTTCTGTGCCAATCTGCTCGCTCTCCGCCGCGACAGCCTGCGATCTTGCGACCGACTGCGCCGAACGTTCCAACGCTGCATTTCCATCCAGCAAAATACGCCGATGTTCAGCATCCCAATCCACGCCAAAATTCATCTTCTTGATATTATTTCAGCAGCAACGATGAACGAAGAATGCGATCCAAATACGTTATTTCTATATTTTAAACATTCTCCCTCGTCGCAGCCGAGACATCAAGACTATTACAGTAGTAAATGCACCAGTAAACGTAATAAATAAATAAAGAAATTTCCATAGCAAGCATTTCAAAATAGAGAAAAATTTACCTGTTCCAAGAAATGTGATAATTCTTATATCACTTTAATAAAATATCAACGTTTTTTCATCATTTGTTGAAAATAAAAAATTTGTTAACCACAGGAACTGTTTACTTACATACTACATAACCTTTGCCACTATTCACATAACCATAGATATAACATATCTAGACTTCCTTTAATAAAAGACAGGTATGTAAATATGAAACCGGAATTTACCAATAGATGGCCATAGCTGTCAATGTAGTTGCCGTTAGTTGCCGTCAGACGGCGCCATTGACGCCATTTCCTTAAGCCAGACTACGCATTGGCCTAGTTTACACCGAGTATTTGATACGCGTACTAAATAGTAAATTTCTATTACATTTTTTTAATTTCGACGATGCATATAAACTGATATATGTATTTAATTAATTATACTAAAGCATAGTGTATCAGCTTAGTACATCATTCTTTAAATGCATTGTAAAAATTAAGATAATTTAATAGAAAGTTTCTAGTTAGTACGCGTATAAAGTGTTCGGTGTAAACTAGGCCATTGGAGATTGAGATTAAGATTGAGATTAAGATTGAGATTGAAGATTGTCCAATCACATTATAGATTGCGATTTGCATTGCGATTGATAATATAGCTGCGTTCAGCAAACAAAGCAGCTCGGTGTATATACATATTCGCATATATTATTAAAATAATATACTAAATTTTGTTTATAACAATACTTACCTGTGCATTAAATTTAATTGTTTATTATTGAACGTTTATTATT
>NW_012028337.1:9636-11032 GCF_000956235.1 Wasmannia auropunctata
TCGCAGCTAAATCACGGGCATGACCGCTCTCAAGCCCGTATCAGACTAAAGATTGAGATTGAGATTGAATTGGGATTTAACCAATTAGAAGAAAGAAAATCAATCTCAAATTTAGTGAACTTTGTTTTAATTGGTCAAATTCCATTACAATCTCAATCTCAATCTTTAGTCTGATACGGGCTTCAGGATTCTCTCTGATCCAGGATCGCGCGGCAAATTACATAATAAAATGGGATGGTTTGATTGGTCAATTCGGATAACGCGACGCGTGACGCGCTCAGTGGGAACGCACCCTAAAGTGTAGTATACCATCTGCATGAGTTTATTGAATCTACGAGCCGACCCTTAAAGGGTGAGGTTATGTTTAAAATGTCAGTTAAATGTTAAAAAATAGGATTTATCATGTCTTTATACGATGATTTTGACAAACATCGGACCACCGAAAAGGTGGCGGGATGGTCTTCCGGCATTAAGTTACTGCAATCGCAATTGCAGCTGAAAAAAGCTGCAACAACACAAGTAAATCTGTCATATATAAACAATACTTGTCAAATGATTATTTACATAAATAATTTTCAACATAATTTTTATATTTTAAATATTGATTTTAAAATAATTAAAACAAGCTTTTTTTTAATTATGCTTTTAATTGTTTACGAATTTACAGCCAAAACGTGAGCAATATAGGAAAGCTACTGCGGTACTGGCACCAGTGATAGATTTGAAATCAAAAGCTAATCGCGATGTCGAGAGGGAGGACGATAACGCTCACAACAATCCGTTATCCAGCGGCAGCGTGAGTAGCATAGGAGTAGGTGGTGAATTTGATTGGAATGTAGTGAACGAATACGATCCTATATGGCCCAATGAATATGAGAAGGTCGTGAAAGAATTGCGCGACATTAGGGACAGAGAGCACGATCAGGAGACGGAAATGCGCAAACGTAGAAGAGATAATACTCGTTTTGAGGACACTCAGGTAATACATG
This sequence comes from Wasmannia auropunctata, assembly GCF_000956235.1. Taxonomy (NCBI): domain Eukaryota; kingdom Metazoa; phylum Arthropoda; class Insecta; order Hymenoptera; family Formicidae; genus Wasmannia; species Wasmannia auropunctata. Next base: position 10,626 of record NW_012028337.1, read on the forward strand.
AATAAATTTGTCTTGTCCAAGAAAGATAGTAAAGCATTTTTGTATGTAGATTGTTTTAATTCTTAACAGAATTGAAACTTCGAGAATTTGATTCACAAAAGTTCAAAACAAATTGATTACATTCTGTATAAATCAATGTTATAATTATGTTACAAACATATGTTCCCAGCAAACACAGATTATAACTACAATGTTGCTGTAATATTGGGTAGTGCTAGTTAAAAAGATAAAAGTTAAGTTAAAAAGTTAAGTAATTTTAACTTACAAGGGAACTTCGCAAAGTGTTAAATTCTGATTTTAATGAAACTTGGTACACTTTGAGGTCACATAAATAGATGAATTTAGAAATTATCAGTTGTGCTAAAAAATGGTTTAAAGGAATGAAACCATCCCTTATATGTAAATTA
>NW_012028337.1:11750-17505 GCF_000956235.1 Wasmannia auropunctata
GTGCTCTTCCGATCTTACTTTTTTTTATTAACTTAACTTTTAACTCAGTTAATATTATTATGGACTAACTTGTACCTTAACTAGTAAGTTAAATTTTTAGACTGTTAACTTTAATTTAACTTAGTTAAAAAAAAATATTACCCAACCCAGATAATATTATAACATTCCAATTGTATTGCAGGAATGTTACAATATTGCTGTAATATGTATCATGATTATAATTTGTGTTTGCTGGGTTGTAACATAAAATAATAATATTGAACAAGTAAGTAATTTTGACTCGGCCAATAAAAGAACAAGATGTAATGTGACATGAAATCACAATTATTTATTTATATGTTTATATGTTTAATTTATTTCAACCGAAGAAGACTCTGCAGTCGAAACATTTTGACATTAAATTTCTTATAATATGATTTCATGTCATGTCACACCTCGTTCCAAGTCAAAATTACTTTGTTATTTAAACACGAGCTAGTTAATGTAGTTTTAATAATATTGAAATTTTATGTGTATGTAAGCAGAGTGGTGGAGCTAGTGGAAACAGCACAATGATACCTCCCGAAAGAGACGAGGAGAGAACGCCTACTTCGAGGGGTATAGTAGGGGGCGCTGCTATAGCGCCGCCACCGTCCTTACAAGAACCGACGGAATTGCCACCCCCGCCACCGCGACAGCCGCCGACTAATCTGGGCTACTCGACGTCGTCCGTAGCGGCAAAAATAATGGCCAAGTACGGCTTTAAAGAGGGACAAGGTCTCGGCAAGAAGGAACAGGGCATGTCAGTGGCGTTGCAAGTGGAAAAGACTAGTAAACGCGGTGGAAGAATAGTCGGTGAGAGGGAACAGCTGATGCCACCACCGCCACCTCTTACAGCTTCGCCGCCACAGATGCAAATGCAGCAACAGCTACTGCAATCGCAACAGCTCCAGGAAGAACCTAGTATTACCGAGATAATGAAATGCCCAAGCAAAGTCAGTATAATCTTATATGTAGATATATTTTACACACACACACACACACACACACACACACACACACAATTATATGCAGGGTTGGGTAGTAACTGGTTAAAAAGTTAAAAGTTAAATAACAAAGTTAAAAAGTTAATAACTTTTTTAACTTAGTTGATTTTAAACGAGTTAACTGTTAATTAGTTATTTTTAAACATACATATAAACTTTAACTTAATAACTTTTTTCCAAGTTAACAATTTACCTATTTAAAAGAAAAAACATTTTTATGTAAAAACAATATTTTGTTATTATTGTAGTTTATATAAGCTTAATTTATAAATAAAGTATTAAATTTATGTAATAATTTATATCGTAATTGTTTTTTATTTAGAGTAATCTCATTTTAAAAAATTACGACATTCTAATTTGTATAAACGATGTTTTTCAAAATTAACTTTTAATTTAACTTAAGTTAATTTAATCTTAACACAACTTTTAACTGAGTTAGTTTTTTGTTCATGCAACTTTTAACTTAACTAAATTAATTTTATAAATTATTAACTTCAACTTAATTTAGTTTTAAAAAAATATTAACTTACCCAACCCTGATTATATGTATATAATATGTACGAGAGGTGATCAAAAAATATGGTGAAATAAAAAGAAACAGCACAACTAAAGGCACTTATGAAGTAGGACTTCCAGTATTGCTTTAGCAAGCGACAAGAACGATGGGATGAGTATTAGAAGCGAGGAAAAGTATTTTGAAGGACTAATTGTAATTTGTCCTTTAATGTAACAGGTTTCTTTTTATTTCAATATTCACTGTATTTTTGTATCACCTCTCGTATATATTATATACATATAATTGTGTGCGCGTGTGTATGTAATATAACTTATTAATTTATATATTAAAATGTACCTTTTATAATTTTATGTAATATTGCTTGCTTTATATATATAAATACATATCTGTAATCTAAATTACATCTGTAATTTTAGGTTGTTCTCTTGCGTAACATGGTTGGTCCGGGAGAGGTCGATGATGATCTCGAACCGGAAGTGAAAGACGAGTGTAATACTAAATATGGCGATGTCGCACGTGTTATTATTCACGAAGTGATGGAAGCTCCTCCAGAGGAGGCAGTACGAATTTTTGTTGAATTCAAAAGAATAGAAAGTGCTATTAAAGCCGTGGTGGATTTAAATGGACGTTTCTTCGGTGGTAGACAGGTCAAAGCGGGATTTTATTCTAGTGAGAAACTTGATAACTTACAATTGATGGATTAATTTTGTCTCTAAGAATTTCCAGCTTTGTTCTTTCGCAAATTGTACAAAAAAATATTTTATATTTTCACTACATAGTAGTAGCAAGTTATTAAAAAATAAATTTTGTCCAATTAGAATTTTTTAAAAATATTTACAATTATATATTATATGAGATGTGTATTTGACTTTTATTGACAATTTATTCCGATAATACGTACAAAATTGATTTAAAAAAAATTATGTATTTAAATAAGTAATTTATGTTATAGACAGTGAATGTATCAGGTACAAAAGTCAATTGTATATTGAAAAAGTGACTGCTTATTTTTTTATTTCAATATTTTTCACTTAATAAAAGGGAAAAAAAATTAAAAACGAGCAAAAATAGGATTGTAAATTCAAATATAAATAGCACAAGAATACGTTTTGACTATATTTAGTCTTCACCAGTTTACATCAAAAATATTAATATGTTGTATTGATTATGAAAAGAAAATTGAGAAACAAATAATCAACCTTTAGAGACGCAGGATCTTTTTTATTAATGAAGACTTGCTCAAAATAATACATACGTTAATATATTACTGGATGCAAATATGATATACTTCGAGACATTATATCTATGGGGCCCACTAATGGATAAAAACGGGAAATTTATCATGTTCTTACCAAAAAGCAGCAAAGCTTTTCCCTCTGTCTAATTTCTTATTTCTGTTTAAATAATGAAAGAAGACAAATATTGAAGAAGATAAATAAAGACACTATTTTTTTTTATTCACATTTGTTACATAATAAAAATTTTAATCCAAGCTATCGATTAAGTCTATTAAAAAAACTTGATTTAGTAATTCTAGTAGTCATTTGGTATTGAGATCGGGAAATCCAAGAATCTGTCAAAACAGATCTATCTCGATAGATAAACAATTAATATAAAGATGAACAATTAATATATGTCGACTGAATACTTAGTTTAAAAAAATTTAAATTATTTAAATAAATTGAAAGAAATTAGCGCTCCTAAGAATAAATCAGTAATAATGCGAGTCGACATTTCATTGTTACAAATATCTAGTCACACACAAACTACGCGCTGCATTTTTTGTCGGTGTTGAAACACAGTCCTTTTACATGAAGCCCCAGAATCCACTATAACAAATTAAATTGACAAGCAACATAATATTTTGAATGCTAATAATCATCTGTAAGAATCTCTTCCCCCCAAATCTGCAAATTATTTAAATTATTTTAAATTCCCAAATCTTTCCAATCATATCTTCAATATTCTTCATATAAAATATGAATGATTTAATATGAAAACTTTAATTTATTTACATCGATTATGTCGATTGTGAAAGTAACGTCGTTCACTGAATGTAAATAAGGATAAAATAATACATCATGTATAAAACACTGAGTTTATTCAAATTTTGCTTCGCCATTGCACATAAACTTGGTACAGCCGTGTCTCTTATGCATAAGCTGATAAATTTTTATTTCTATAAAACAATTAAAAATTAACATATACAGGGTGTCCCGAAATTCGCGAATCAAAAAATCATAGCAAGTCTTCGAAAAATTAAGTAAAAAGATTATTTGTAAATTTTCATTTTAAACAATAGTTTTTGAGATATAAGGGTTTTAATTTAGCCAATCATCATAGATTAGTACTCCCATGAAGTGCGCGACCACTAACACTATCGACGCGTTCACGGACATGTTTCCGTTTAATCGTAATCTATTGATTAAATTTAAACTCTTATACATATCTCAAAAACTACTGCTTAAATTAAAAATTTACAAATAACTTTTTTACTTAATTTTTCAAAGACCTTGCTATGATATTTTGATTCGCGAATTTCGGGACACTCTGTATACTGTATCTGAAATATAATTAAATAAGCTAAACGGTTTAGGCCAAAAAGTCCAGCAGAAAAGGTATAAATCTTTCTTAAATAGAATATATTTAATTAATATATGAAATATAAATATATCATTGAAAAATTATACTTTCATTTGTCTCATTATAACAATTACCTTAGCATAACAATATTTATATTTAAATAGTGTTCTATATATAATTAATATGCAAAGAAAAAAAAACATCTTAAGTAACTCTCATTGATCTTATTTCGTCTTCGCATCAGTCAAATCGTTTATCGCTTTATTTAATTGAGCGCTGAAAGCAGCGAAACTGAATGTTACTAGAAATCTGTATTGACCCGATCTACCGAAATTCTCAAGTTGTGTCGGATTTGTGATTAAATGGGCTATTTTCGAGGCAAATGCTTCGCCAGATGCATCAACCAGGAAACCAGTTTCTCCGGAAATTATCGACTCCGTGGGACCGCCGGAATTGTGTGCGATTACCGGCTTGCCCACGTACATCGCTTCCAAGGGTACTATTCCAAAGTGCTCGTTTGGTGGGGTATATATCACAATTTTACAATGATGGAGTATGGAAACTTTGTCTATGTCGGAGGGCGAGCGCAAGAATATCACTTTATCCGTCACATGCAACTCGTCCGCGAGACCTATTAATTCCAGGTGATACTCCACATTCTCCTCGACTCTTTTATCGTATCCACCGGCCATAATCAGGTATACCCTCTTGTACACTTCCTTCGTTAAGAGTTTCTCCAGCTCCGCGAGAGCCTCTATCGCGAGAGACAGCCTTTTCTTACGCTCGTATCTATTGATGGACAGCAATATAATGCTATCGTCCGGTAGTTTCCTATCGAGCACCCTCTCTATAGACACTATTCTCGTCTTGTTGAAGAAATCCGTATTAATGGAAGGATACAAAATTTCTGGTTCGACCTCCAGTCTCCGGAATGTATTCTTGAACACACTGCTTGTGTAACAGCTATTTACAAATACTTTATGCGCCATGCCGGTTGTGATCTCTTCCAGATAATTTAGCGGCATACGATACAGCTGTTTGACGTGGCCACCAGGCTGCGAGAGCAGCTGGTCCGGGTGATGACAATAGAACACTACGTATGGAATGCGCAATCTAAGTATGGGTATGCAGACAGACACCAAGTCACAGAAAACAACTTCCGGTCGTTGATCACAAAATATTATGTAGCTGGCTGCGTATATCTATAAAAAAAATTCATGTAAGAATTTATTTTTACAAATAGCTGCTAAACGCAAATTCCTTTCAATCGACATTTTTTTAAGGAGGTTTCAGCGCTACTCTCTAGTCTAGTCAATAAACAGTTTATTCTTAAAATTGTGTAAAACGATTGAAATAATATTAAAATATTAATCAACAATATCTATTTCGCTAATGTCATTATACATAATCATTATTAATTTTATCTAAATATTTTTAAAATGACAAAATAAGTTATAAGATTCTCATTTGACCTAACTACCAATAGCAGAAAATGAAATATGAATAGGACATTTATTTACTATTATATCTTAAAAAATAATAAATAAAATATAATGTAAATAATGATATATAAATTAACATTTCTTATCATAAATTTGTCGTATTTTTAATTATTCATCAAATATATATC
>NW_012028338.1:0-1035 GCF_000956235.1 Wasmannia auropunctata
TCAAGCAGAAGACGGCATACGACATTAGTCTTTTCTTCATCGAGTTATTGAACATTGAAGTAAAAAGACTATTTTTGCTTCAATGTTGAGTATCTCGGTGAAAAAAAATCGCACAATGCTGATCGAGTGCGCAAATTAAAGGTAAAGATTCACGCTTTCAAACGCTGTAAGTCACATTTGTATGCAATTTTTAATTCACGCCATGGGACTTCGCAAAGTTTATAAAATTTTGAGATTTGACGTATCTCCATTTACATCCGTGCAGTTTTGTAAAGAATCAGTAAGTCATTTAATGAATTATGGATTTTGCAAGTAGAGACTTTAAGCTGTAAAATGCTTTTTGGATCATTCCATTACAATCATTTTTGACAAAGTTACACTCTCTTGAAATTTGCCTATTTTTAGTGATCAAAATGGGTGATGCTTTAATTTTGCTGTCGAGTGTATATATATATATATATATGTACATAAAAATAATCGTAACGTGAATGATCCAAAAAGCATTTTATAGCTTAAAGTATTGTAAGGGATAAAACAGTAAAACATTTTGGGACAGTAAACCGAACAATATATCCATAATGTATGTACATACACTGACTGAACTGTTACATTTTAACCAAAATATACTTATAAATGTATAATGACATATACACTCGACAGCAAAATTAAAGCATCACCCATTCTGATCACTAAAAATAGGCAAATTTCTAGAGAGTGTAACTTTATCAAAAATGATTGTATCGAAATGATCAAAAAAGCATTTTAAAGTCTCTACTTTAAACACCCATAATTCATTAAATTACTTACTGATTCTTTACAAAGCTGCACGGATGCAAATGGAGATGCATCAAATCTAAAAATTTTTTACCAAGTTTGCGAAGTTCCAAAAACTAAACTAAAAATTGCACGCAAATGAGGTTTACATCGTTCAAAAGACGTAAATCTTTAGCTTTAATTTTACAGCACCCCGATCAGCAATGAGCGATTTTTTTTCTACCGAGTTATTCAACATTGAAGCAAAAATGACCATTTTTA
>NW_012028338.1:9914-14095 GCF_000956235.1 Wasmannia auropunctata
ACTTTGGATAATGCTAATGCCGGCGGTACTGTAACTTTCAAGCTTTATAACTTGAAAAGTGCTTAATAGAAATATATTTTATTAGAGTGTTTTAAAAGTGTCTAACTCTTGAGTTAGGTTACAAGAATACACAATAAAAAATGGAAAGTTCCATTTAAAAAATTTAAGATGACCTTTCCCTGACCTTGACAATATTACCTAAGGTTAAACCAATGGTATCATTTATTAACGCCGGTATTCATAGTCAATTCTTATATTTAAGACCGTCTTAAGTATAGTCTTAAGATGTCATAAGCCAATCACAGAACCGTATTAGCATCTTAAGACATTACTTAAGACGCTCTTAAAATAAGAACAGACTATGAATACCGGCCTATTATGTCTCCCTCGAAACCAAACAACTTTTGTTTGACACTTTTTTTCCATTAAAAACAAGTAAGTTATTCAGGTGGCCATAAAGGTTTTAAATGCCTCAACCTGTATATATGTATAATATAAGAATATAATATAAAATGATAAAAAAATTGTTACAATTTCTTTGTATTAATCTCCCTCCCCCCCCCCTTCTTGTCAATTTTCGGTCTGTTATACTTTAAATTATATATTTGTTTATCAATGTTTATATTTATATGATAATAATTGTATTTTTATCAAATGTATTTTTATTATTTTTTCTGTAAATATTGACTTTTTTGAACTCCGTTAACCTACAACACAAATATAATGTAAATTATTTACTAAATGTTTAATTATTAAGAGAAATAGTCAAACTTAAATAAAAATAGAAAACTTTACCAAAAAATGTGTACATTTCTAAAGTTCTTAAAAAAAGTCTAATTATTTAATTGTAAAATTAATAAAAAGATATACTTAATATTTCATAAATTAAAGAGAACAGAATACATAACATAATTAAGGATTAAAAAATTTCAGATTAGATTTATAGTAAAATTTTTAAAACTAAATATTTTGGATATTTGATTTAAAAAACTAAAAACGATATCATGTAACTAACATATCATGTTGCCTTCAATCTATTATTATAACGCGTCAAAAATGTAGAAAATGAAAAAAAAGATTAGCAAAAGGCTAACTACACGTTTTCATTTTGTTAAGATTAGTAAAAGGCTAACTACACAGTACACGTCTTCATTTTGTCCACTAAATTAGAATTTATTATTATGCTATATACCTGTACAATGGGATCAGGACAACGATGCTTCTGATCTTTTATATGTTCGCGTTGCTGAAGCTTACGTTGCAATTGCAACTGAGCTTCTCGAAGCTTAGCGGGCTTATCACTTACAGGTGTTGTTGGTAAATCCGTGATAACCTCTGACAATTGAAAATTGGGAATTACTGATTTTATTATAATTGGAAGAAAGTAGAGAAAAAGATGTATTTTATACAACTAATTCATGTTGCTCACCTTTATTAGATGAAGCATCATGCTGTTCCGAAGCTGAAATGCATACAGCAGCCAAAGATCGAGTATCGACATGAAAATTATCAACAAGATGCCGCGCTAAGGCACTCAAATTTGGAAATTTCAGGCCCAACATTTTCTCTGCCCATTCTCTTATCAATGTAGATGCAGCGCCTAGCATTTCCTCAGTGATATTTCCCTCTGAATGTTCTTCCTGAATTTATTAATAATTAAATATTACGTATTATATTTACACATATTAAAAATTTTATATTTTTACACAAGGAATTAAAAAAGAATATTTACAGAAAAATACAATAATAATCAAACATATCTAATAAAATAATTGTCATGTCATAAAATATTGATATAACGAGCACAACGCTTTAAATTTAAAGAGCAAATAAAAAAAATTAAGAAAGGGAGAGAAAGAGGAAAAAAGAAAGAGAAAAAGAAAATGCATTAATAAATTTCAAACATTTCTCTGAAATAAAATAGCAAGTTTTATCAATATATTTATGAATAAGATTAATATATTTATAAATAAAATATTTTATGCAAAAATTATAAAATATATTATTTATTTGTTGCTCACAGTTTGAGAGTCACATATCTTTGGCAGTGTCGGAGGATCCAATTTAATTCGCTTGCGCATACCAGCGTAACAGTAGCGAGAATTGCCCCGTGTGCCCAGCCTACGAGGACGCACTCGCGGATATACTTGTTTCATAACTTTTCCAAAGTCGGCCGTCGATAACGGCTTCATAGAATTTCTTATACAATACATGCTAAAAATAAAAATCATATGCAACATCTATAAGAAATGTTCTTAAAAAGTTATTAGAAGACATTAATATATTCATAAAAAATCAAATCAATATCTGTAGTTTTACTATGAATGGATAATAGATTCTTCAATTAATTTAATTTCTCGCTGAGATTAAAGAAAATACTGAGAATTACACCAGTAAAATATCGTAAATAGATTTCAGCTAAAAAAAAAAAAAAGAATCTTGACTTGAAATCAAATAATTTCAATCAATTGTGATTACAGGGATAAATAATTTTAAATTTCTCTCTAATCTTCTACTAGTCTTATACAATACATGCTAAAAATAAAAATCACATGCAATATCTGTAAAAAATGTTCTTAAAAAGTTATTAGAAGACATTAATATATTCATAAACAATCAAATCAATATCTGTAATTTTACTATGAATGGATAATAGATTCTTCAATTAATTTAATTTCTCGCTGAGATTAAAGAAAATATTGACAATTACACGAGTAAAATATTGTAAGCAAATTTTAGTTGAATAAAAAGACTGACTTGAAAATCAAATGATTTTAACCAATTGTGATTACAAGGATGAATAATTTTAAATTTCTCTCTAGTCTTCTACGTCCTGTACATACAACAAACAACTTACTTGTATTCATCGTACACTTCTTGTTTCGGTAAAGATACATCCGGATCTTCTTCTAAATGAGTCTTAATCCACATAATGGTCTGATGAATTTCGTAACGATTTCCTAATGGATTTAGTGGCTGCCTCAATGGATCGACGGTCCCACTTGAATTTGTCAGCAATAACGGAAGTTTCAGGTACAATAATAACTTTTCTTCTATCTTAAGTCGTTCCACCTGCGAGAAGATCTCGTCCACATGCACTCTAGATTCTTCGCTATAATTTAAAAAGACGTCAAACATTATTGACTTTGACTAAAACAAAACAATCTCTCAAATATATAAAAATGTAAAATATAAAAAAAGATGCCGCAAATGCAAAATATTTAGTACAATATTTTTTTCATTAATCATAATTAATAGAAACAATTTATTAGACCACACAGTAAAATCTGCAAAAAAATAATAAACCAAATGTATTTTTCAAATATTCTTTAACCTTCTAAGATGAATGTATTTTTGTAATATTCACTTTAAAAAGAAATGTGGGATCTGTGCAGATTGGTTAAAACACTACACTTAAAAATTGAAAAAATGTGTGTAGCATTAAACATTAAAATATAGAGCTCCTTATCATTGAAAAAGCATCAATATATATCGATATATATTTATATAATATGTTCTACAAGAAAAATTTTTATAAAACGTAAAATTTCTTACTTTTTGAGTAAAAAATTCTTCAGTAAGTTTGTAAAAAAATATAAATCAGTACAATATATTTCAATGGTTGCGGTCCGATTCAGGCTCACAATGCTTTTGAAATACTTTTATCCTTGTCAATAATCAAATATTAAATAAAGACAAATGATGATCATGAGCGCTGCAAGTGTAAATTGGACTGCAGCCAATATATTCTTCACTTACAAATTATTTTTTAAAAGTAAAATCAGTAAAAAAAATTTAATACAACAAAATGCTATTTGCAGAGGATTAAATATGAAAAATTCAAACATATAAATGCTTTTCTTAATAAAAGAAGTAAAAAAGGGGCCAACGAGCCAAAGCTTGGGTGTTATATCGCTCCAATATGTATTTATTAATTTAACAAATTTATTATTTGAATAACAAACGTTTCGACCCCGAACGAGTCATTTTCAATGTTACAATAAATTAATTCGTGCTTAACATAAAATTAAAGAACATAACAAAACTTGATACGCATTACAATTCGCATTTACATAATAGCAGTCTAAATTTTAAAATCCGTGGTCTTCAATTCGATAAAAAGTATTGTTCGCAAACTCCTTATGTGATCTCATATCAAAGACGAAGATGATGGTTAAACG
>NW_012028338.1:14444-16566 GCF_000956235.1 Wasmannia auropunctata
TATACGAGATTTTTTTATTAACCCTCACATTAAAACATAGTTTTCTTTTTCCCCATCACAAATATTCAGAAAACATACATTTTTATTATACATAACTTATAAGATTAGCGAGAGCATAATAGCGGTCTGTCAGACCAACATTGTGGTTAGTGTAATTTATTGAGATGTGGTGGTTTAAAGGTTAAATATTAAATATTAATTAGTTAGATATTCTAATACTGTGTATTATTACTGTATATTACTACAAAAAAATCAGTACAGAACTCTCTAGTCTTTTATATGTTACTTATTTTAAAGTCAAGCATATACAAAAACCTAAATTCAATTCTCGATTCTGTTATCACATATATAAGAAATTTTGAATAAAAAGAATATTTCAAATAGTTAAATCAAAAATAGATTTTGCAAAGAATACACTACAAATTTTGCCAGCAGGATGTCAGCAAAACAGAATCTACTAACAGAATGATATATTACCAATAAAAACTAATCAGAATCTACTACTTATTAACTATTTAAACAATACATTCCGTTTAAATCATTATAAAATATATATGAAATAACGACTTTGTTCATTTTTTTACAACAATCTGTTGTTAGATCTGTTATCAGCAAATCTGCAGCAATATTTTGGTGACAAACTGCTGGAATATTATAAACATTTTGCTCACTGAGATTATCCTACTGTATTGATAACAAAAACAAGCAAAAATAAATCTCGAAATAGAATCGAGCAGTATATCAATTACCTAGTTTACACCAAGCACTTGGTATGCATTGGTACACATCAAAGTACTTGTTGTAAATTAGGTGCATCGTAATAAATTGTAATCCCAGAAGAAATGGAAATTGAAATCAAATTTTCTGAAAACTTAAAAACGACTTAACCTAATGCCATCCTCTATCATAATCCGAATCTTGTCCTGCTTAGAAGAGACACCGTGGTTGGCCAAAGTCGCGAATTTGGTCGCAACGAGGTCCTGCAGCTGATCGCCATCCCCGTGAAAGCCGTTTGAGGCAAATCTGCCGGCCGGTGGCTGTCGTTTCTCGAGCACGGTCGTGGCGGTGATGTTGGTGGTGATGGTATTGGCGGCGGCAGCAACAGCAGCGGTGACGGTGGCTGAAGAGGTAGAGGTAGCGACGGCAATGGAAGCGGCGTCGCCATTCTCCACACAAGTGTCACTGCGCTCCTTTTTAATCCGTTTACCATCGAACGCGCTCTCCTCCTCGCTCTTCACGGGTGTTTTACAGGGTTTCGTCTGATCATGACTGTCAGTACTCATCGTAGCCCAAACCTCACCGTCCCAACCGTCCCACCCTTCCGCCCGTCCACCTCTCGCAGCCGGTCGTAGCTCACGTATGCGGAAACGTATCGCCTCCCGGTGCACGGCCACTGCGAGCTACCATGTTGTCCGCCATTCGGTGGTCAGCTGGGCTACTACTCGTTAGCATCCCGGCGCGCCATTACTCAGCGGGGCCTTCCGTTCGCGCGTAAGGAACTGCCACACGGTCGCCGAACCGCGTACGATATGCGGCGATGCGCGGATCCGTCATAACGGCACCGCGTGTGGCGTGATGACCGCGTCGGTACAGGCGCTCAAATCGGCCGGAGCGCTAGTAGCCGGAAGATCAGGTAAGAACAACCACGAATCGATACCGGCTACGATGGCCCACGAACATCCACTCGTCTATTCGCCGCGCTTCGTTCCTCGGTTTGCGCGTTCTATTCCATCGCCATAGAGTATACACCTCGAACGAAACGATACTTCGGCTGCGTTTGGTTTAGCGCTTACAGCGCTTGTAAGCATTGGCTGCGTTCAGCAGAAAAAGCGGCTTTGCAACTGTTGTAAAATTCTTTAATATGATTGGTTTATACATTTAGATCCGTGAAGAACTAAAGGCAAGAATCAATCATGTTGAAGAATCTCACAACAGTTGCAAAGCCGTTTTCTCTGCTGAACGCAGCCATTCATATCAAGGGTGTGTTCTCATTCGCTGATTTTCAGTACAGTATCCAATCACAGTATAACAGTAGAGAACGGTCATGCCCGCGATTTAGACCCTCGTGAAGTTTAGCCCGCAAGATGAAAATTTCTGAACGATCAATAGCTCAAAATAATGC
>NW_012028339.1:0-1484 GCF_000956235.1 Wasmannia auropunctata
CTGACCAATCGATAAATATCGAATTATCGTATAAAAGTTATTAATTATTTAAATAAAGCCATCGAGATTAATAAAAGATTAAAATGATCAATAAACATTTGGAATTTTTATTATCAATTAACAGGAAATCAGCTGCCAACAATGAAAACGATTAATAGCAATAACTAATAAAAATATATAACAAAAATAACATAAATAAAATAACATATACAACATCTAATTTTTACTCGCAAATTGCACTACTTATATTAACATTTGCGAGCAAGCGGCCACAGTATAATTTGGAGGTTATGTTTTTACTGAAACTATTTACTGGTAAAACGGAACGCTTATCCAGTAAAACAATATGGCGGCTAATACTGAAAAGCAATGGGAACGCAGCCTTAGTGATTGGCTCTAAAAGTCCATTTTACCCGTTCCTCTCGTCTGATTATGTTCATTCCGTGACTTAGAGAAATAGGCGGAAAACCGATTCCGCTCGGGATTCATAATAGCAAAACCGCATGAGCGGAATTGTGATCGGAAACTGGCCAGTCGGAATCTCGCGTTTCCGATCGGAATTGCAAAATTTTCATGATAGGTGCCCTGGTATCTGTTTCTCGCATTTAAAATTTGTCGAGCTACTCTATATAACCAATGTCTAATCGAATTTTGGACATGTCATAATTATTTGTGCATTATTCATATATGCATTAGTGTGAGATATGAATAATGTTTTTGCGATATAAGATAATAATGAGATAAATACTTAAAAATGGTCGCTAGAAGAAAGGCGGAGATATTTTTGTGATATTTTCAAATCAGAATCTTCTAAAAAATATTAACTAATAATTTTTTGCTAAATTTTTGCGATTATACATGTATGTGATGACAGCTTGTGCTCGATTTCTGCTGTGTTCTTGCCGTCAAGAGCTGATAAAGCAAATCGTGTTCTCTATCTGCTGCATTTTCACTGTCACATCGTAACGGCAGGCTGTGCTCGATTTTTGCTGTATTTTTGCTGTCAGTATTCGATATGGCGAGCTGTGTTTGATATTTGCTGCCATAATGTGGCAGCAGGGTAATACTTGATTTTTGCTGCATTTCTGTCATCGCTTTAAGTGGGCAAGCCGTGCTATCAAAAACTAAGTTTAATGAGAAAGCAGCAGCTTGAAATCTGTTGGAAAGTCATGATGGTGTTTGCTGGCATACTGCCAGCAAACTGCTGGCATTTTGCTATCTGAGTAGTTAAATGGCGATGCAGAATAATGAATTTAAAATTCATGTAGAAATATTATTATATATAGCTTTGAACATATACTACTGGAAGAATTGTTTATACCGTTTGTGTATCGAGCTAAAGCTAACGTCTGACAAGGAGATGCCACGAACTGTAAACTACCAAATGAGATGAGCCATAGCCCATTCGAAAGGGGGGGTTGCGTGTACTAACACGGTAAAAGGGTTTGCGTGAATAGGTCTTTGGTTTCTGAAAAAATTGCAAG
>NW_012028339.1:4601-5783 GCF_000956235.1 Wasmannia auropunctata
AATTCAATCAGTGATGATAGTTCTGATACTTCCGATGATGACATATTTCGCGTTCTGTAACCTCTTTACTGCCACATACTGCTTTTGCATCACCTCTTGAGATGTAGTAAAAACAACCGGAAGTCAGTAATTCCCTAGGATCAATTTATGTAGAATGGATAATAAGTTTCAGTAACTGACAGTACTTGAAATTCTATTTCGGAACGATAAAGCAGTACTGTCAGTACTGCCAGTTAATTTCGGAACGTACCCTTTGCAAGGGTGTAAAAGTCTCTCGATCAAGAATACTCAAAAACGTTTCTGAACGGGTCATTTAGGTAGCGCTACTGTTCTTTTAACTGGTTTCTGAACGGCGTTTGAGAGATTGGGTGCTCTCGAGTGTAGTTTCTGAACGCAGCCCTAACTTAGGGGTCGATTGTGTATCTTGAAACGAGGTGAAAATTACAAAAGTGAGCGAATTCACTAGAATATTTTTAATTTCATTGGCCAGTATCTATAGTGAATTTGCTCATTTTTGTAATTTTCACCTCGTTTTAAGATACGCAATCGACCCCCTAATGACTATAACCGACATAATAAATAATACTTAAACTTTATAGAAAAGTATACTATAGCCTTAAATAATTCAAAAATTCACGATCTTTTGCCTACGCCGTTATCGGGGCGTGAATAAATAAAGAATTTTAGTAGGTATAAGTAAGGCAGATGGGAATCAGCGTAATTGTTGGTACGCACTAATTTATTTCTAAGAATTTTACATTATTCAAAGTCAAACGTTTCGGCTATTTTTTAGCCATCTTCAGTAACGTATAACAATTAATTTACAATACAATTTCGCTTTTCATTTCCTAACGCGTGTGTTCTTCAACGTCTCTTGGGTGAGGAAGTAGTTTGAGGTACCTTCCATAGCTTTCAATGCAGTTGAAGGGCTGCATGTCTGAGCTGTGTGTCTCCAATTAAAGTCAATGTAAAAAATAAGAATTTTGATTTAAAGTATACTGTGCTGAAAGTTCACTCACCTCAAACGTATTAAAAAACACACTTTTCAATTCCAAAATTCTCATTTTTTACATTGACTTTAATTGGGGACACACAGCTCAGACATGCAGCCCTTCAACTGCATTGAAAGCTATGGAAGGTACCTCAAACTACTTCCTCACCCAAGAGACGTTAGATCGGAAG
>NW_012028339.1:12537-13849 GCF_000956235.1 Wasmannia auropunctata
CGTGTGCTCTTCCGATCTATAGTGTATCAGTTTAGTACATCATTCTTTAAATGCATTGTAGAAATTAAGATAATTTAATAGAAAGTTTCTAGTTAGTACGCGTATTAAGTGCTCGATGTAAACTAGGCTACTGGTATGTATGTATGTACATACGTTTACCTTATAGATTTTTAATTTACCACGCAAAGCAAGTTTCCGCATGGATTTTCAATTTGCCGGATTTGCCCCACATAGCAAGATAACAATTTCTATAATTAAACATATTAACAAATATTTTGTATAATATATCTCATATTTTGTGCGCATTTCTATCATGACGCATGCTCATATTGCTGTATTCCGTCGATATGATAGATTCCCTAACCTCTAAGAAGAATTTTAACGCTCAGTTATTACTTTCTTAGTGGCGAGTGACTTTTTTTCAAATCTTTGTTTTTACAACAAATGCAATCGAATGAGTATTTTAATCAAAATTAAAGGTGAGAGGATTAAAGTAATCATTTACCTCTTTCATATTTAAATGCTTATATCTAAGGAACAATTTTTTGCTGTTCTGATGTGAGCACAGATGTAAGCGCTTAAGAGCTAAAAAAAAACCAAACGACGGAAAATAGAGTTTATAAGGGTGAGAGCGTGAGTTCCAAACCAAGAGCAGCCTTGAAAACAACCAAAAAATCTGTTGAAAGATCAAAGAAGCAATATGGTCAATCTAGATCGCTGTAGACACCAGGTTAGTTGCGTTGCTTGAATTTTTCCATAACCTATTTTCCGCGGAGGCCGAAATATATATATATGTAAAAAGTGCATACGTTATTGTGTACGGATGAGTAAGGATAGATCAAAATTATAAAATAAAACGAACAGTAAAAAATACATAAAATAACGATAGTAAATGTACTTTGTCGAAGTTTCAAGCAAGCAGATTTATACTACGGCAATCTGTCAATCTTGCTGGCGTTGAGTCAATGTAACGGAGTTATTTTAGCTACGAATTTTGGACCTGACCTGACCTAGCTGATGTATGTTATCGGATATTTGCGTCGTATTACAATTTCACACTGTTACTTCTGCATCGACATAAATCAAAGCTGTCAAGACAGCTGTGATAATTAATCATAAAGGTGAGAGATTTTGTCTATCTCAATGTGCATAATAAAATGATCACATTATTTAGGTATCATGTTTTATTACCTGGGAAAAAAGTTTCATATATAATTATATATAATTATATGCAAAATATGTCCATATATGTTTCTTTTCTTTGTAAAATTATTCTTTAATACAAAATTGATAATAATAAGAAGGAAACATA
>NW_012028339.1:14976-21248 GCF_000956235.1 Wasmannia auropunctata
TGTGTCTGTGTGTGTGTGTGTGTGTTGGATTGTTAGTTGTATTAAAAAAAAATTTCCAACTGCTACATGTCATATTTATATCTTATAGGTTTTACACAAAAAATTGATCAATAATTTTGTACAATTTTATTATACAAAAACTAATCGGAAAATAATTTCTGTAGTTTATAAAATGGTACTGAAAATTAAAAAAAATGGAACGATTGTAAAGTTATTCTGATACCCCGTCCTCATTCGTGATCCTACGTATAATGTATGTATATACATATATGTATATACAATATATACAATATAAGTAGGGTCGCAAATGAGAACGGATTATCAGAATAAATTTACAAAATTTCATTTTTTTAACTTTCAATACTATTTTAAACTAAAAAAATTATTTTTAGATTTGTTTTTAAAGAATAAACTTTTTTTATATAAATGTACTACTTTCTCTATCCAAAAATTGCCACCCTTTAATATGCAAAATAAATATCTCTTTTTAAAGATCCATTAAAAAAATTATTTTTTAAATCAAAGTAGCACATTTCAAGAGTATAACCCGAAAGTTTTATAAAAAAAAATTAGGAAATGAAAAAGCTATGATTTTTTTCGCAAAATATAATCCTTTTCAATACTTTAAAAAAAAATTTTTTTTTAACATGGGACTTTAATTCTAAATTCTTTATAATTAGAATATATTCTATAATACATCCTATGTTTAACTTCATTCTAGAATTTTTGCGATCCAATTAAATTGTTAGTTTTTAAATGGCAGTTGAAAATTAATCTGAGTCAAACTAATTCAGTGTGACAATTTTGATTGAAAAAAAGGTGTGACAAGATTAGTAGTATATATAATTAGAAAATAAATATTTGTTATATCTATGTATATAAAAATGATGTTTATAACAATAATTTTAAACAAGGATATATGTATATAACAAATAATAAGGAGGAAAGAGTCGAATTCAGCCAAAGCTACATGTTGATTTCCAAATAATATTATTAATTTTTAAATCTTTAAATTTCAGCTATCACACATAAAGTGCGTGCCGATTACTATCTTTAAGAACGCAATCGTAAAATTAAAATATTATCTCAAATTAAATTGATCGTCAGTTCGATGATGATGTTACACGCATTTTAAATACTGTGAAGAAACTTATTGCAAAAAATATTACCTCAGACAGGATTCGAACCTGAAATCTCCCGATCCTATCCAGGGCGGGTGCCTTACCTATTCAACCACTGAAGCTGTGGTAATATTGATCGCAATAACCAATGTTTATGGGTGCTTTCCATTTAGTGACACAAGTCTACACAAATGTTATTCTATCTTCTTAGCATTTAGTAAGTAACAAAGGCAAAACGATACAGGTGTCGGTTTGTGTCACTAAATGGAAAGCATCTTATAAGGAAGCATTGAAGGCATTGAAAAGCGAGCGTATAAATAACAATTTCAAACAAGGCTGATATGTATATAACAAATAATGAGGAAAAAGCCAAATTCGGCCGAGGCTAGATGTTGATTGCCAAATAATATTCTTAATTTTTAAATCTTTAAATTTCAGTTGTTATATATACCTTGATAGTAATCGGCGCGTAGTTTAAGTGTATGTAATAGCTGGAATTTAAAGATTTGAAAATTAAAAATTATTTGGTGATCAACATCTAGCCTCGATCAAATTTGGCTCTTTCCTCCTTATTTATATTTTATCATAGACTTATGATAAAATTGAGCAATAACATTAAATCTTGAATATATTTGCTTCTAATTATTTTTATTTTATATATTTTAAAAAATTACTTTATTATATCAAAATTATGAAAATTAATCTTTTCAGATGGGTGACATTAAATATTATGGAAAAAGGAGAAGTATTATAAGGAGGATTGGATCTTTTTTGCCATTAAAACCTCCGCCGAAAATTTATGTTAGTGTGACACCATTACATTTGATGACAAATTCAATGATTAATGATGAAACTAGCAATTATGTTGATACGAATGGATATCCTATGAGGTGAGTGTGTTATTCTATCAAGTCATAATAAAACAAATACATATTTATTTCTGCAATATTATTTAAAAAATTGAGTTTAATAACAGCTTTTCTGGCAGTAGGCCGGATCTGTTGGAGCCAATTAGTTTTGGATCTGAAGTACGATTGCTCGCGTTAGAACAAGAATTACAAGAGCTTAGGGAACAAATTTCAACAATTGTGAAAAACAATAAACTATCCAAATGTATGTAAGACATATTTTATTATACTAAAAAAAAATATATATATATAAAGATTTAAAGATTTATGTTTGTTTTGTAGATGCATCTGTCGCGTCTCTACCTAATGGAGCAGACGTTCTAAAGTCTTTGTCAGTGCCACCGCCACCTCCACCTCCACCGCCACTTCCATTTTTACCACCCACAACGCCACATATCGCGAGAAGAGCTAGTTTGCAAGATCACAAAATTGAGGATCGCAAAAAGATTCCATTAAGTGTGCAAAAATCAACGGGTGATATGCTGAGGGATATCGATAATATAAAATTAAGACCAGTTGCAAGGTAAGTGAGATTAATGTTTGCATGTTTGTACAATTTAAAACTTTTGATCAACAATAGTGAAGTAACGCCAATGCGAACCAACACGGATGTTGGTGTGTAATAATTTTTACAATAACCAGCCACACGTAAACTGCACGCCGCATTTTCGGTCTTGAAACACATGTTCTTTACTTGAGGCTGGAATCCACTTGTAACAAATTAAGTTGACTAGCAATTTAATCTCTTTGATGCAAACGTGCATCTATCCGTAACTGTGTTTCAAGATCGATAAAAATGCGGCGCGTAATTTGTGTGTGGCTGGTACTGTAAAAATTATTACACACCAATATCCGTATTGGTTCGTATTGGTGTTACTTCACTATTGTTGATTTATCCTTGACGAGCCTTAATTCTTTTAAACGTATTAAAACTTTTGGTTATCATAGAATAATTTAAATAAAAATTGAAGTTTGAGTAGATTTTTGTATATCATAACTTGCATTAGAGAATAGATTTACAATATAAATGAAAGGTCCTTTTTAATTCATGAGTTATTAAATAACTGTAAATTTTGATTAATCGACCTAAAGTTCATTTTCACTAAAAATCTAAGGTATAGATTGAATATAAGATTGAAAAGAATATAGATTGAAAACAGAGTGTATTTTTGACATTTCATCGATATATTTTTAAATCTATATTTGTTGAATGGATTTCATAACGTAGTGTTACGAAAGCACGATTTCTCACTTGTGAAACCATAATCCAACATCTAATAGGGATTGTACAAAAAAGAACCAGAAGCTTTTAGAAAATAAAATAATATTGTACACCTAAATATTGTAATATTTATCTTTTATAGGTCTCCAGGCGGACATCCTATACGAGTGAAACGTGAGAATAGTCCATGCAATGATTTGCAGGAAATTTTGCGAAG
This sequence comes from Wasmannia auropunctata, assembly GCF_000956235.1. NCBI lineage: Eukaryota > Metazoa > Arthropoda > Insecta > Hymenoptera > Formicidae > Wasmannia > Wasmannia auropunctata. Next base: position 18,445 of record NW_012028339.1, read on the forward strand.
ACGCTACATTGCAATGCAATCTCCCGATAGTAGGAATTCATCAGCTAACTTAGCTATGGATGATTCATTTTGAACGAATTAAAAACAAATTGTCCATAGTCAAGTATATGAAAATACTTTCCGAGTATTTTTATTATATTATATTTATACGAAATTTAGGACTTTTACAATAAGCAAGCATGATCTGTCATATGTTTGACTTATCACAGATGTTATATTTGAATTTTTTGCACTTTGCATAAGTTGAAGTCTATAACAAGAGATTTAAACCAAAGATAACTTTGCTGCATTATTGTGACATTATTCAGGTAAAAAATTTCTTTTCTAATGAAAAAATTACGATCTAAATTTTTTCAGTAAGTGTGAAAAAAGCCATTTTAGTTTGCATTTATAATTAAAGTGATTATTCTAATATTGTAGATAAGAATTGTTGATATTAAAGTCTCAAGTCAATGATTTTTCTTAAAAGATCTACCTAGAAAAACTTTCGTCCGAAATAAATATTTTTTGATGATAGTTTGTGACAAAATGGAATATATAGTTTCTGTTATTGTTTATAGATTACCGATATAAATGAGAAATATTTGAACTATTAAGGCTCCTAACTAGTTACCGCGGCTATATTGGAATCGTGACGTCATAAGCGAGAAATGATACGTAAAAGTTGCATGCCATTTTTAAACAAAGAAAATTTGAATGAGATAAAAAAATAACATCGCTTTAAAAAATTTATAAAAATGGATGGAAACTATCGTTTTTCCCTCTGACAATTAGTAAATAGTTGTAAAAGACATGTGAAATGAAGCCTATGTAGGCTTATATTTAGGCAAGAAAACACGATTTGACAGCTGTTGAAAGGAGTGAAAAATACGAGGGGTGATTAAAGAGTACGATGAATGTTGAAATAAAAAGAAACTTATTACATTAAAAGACAAATGACAATGATTAGTTGACCTTTTAAAATACTTCCCCTCATTTCTAATACACTTATCCTAATCGTTCTTGCTATTTGCTAAAGCAGTACTGGAAGTCCTCTTTTATAAATGCCTTTAGTTGCGCTATCGTGGTTGCCTCGATGTCTTGATTTGATTTAAAACGTTAATCCTTTATAGTCATTTTAATTTTAGGGAAAAGTTGCACGGTGCTAAATCCGGTAAATACGATGGATCAGGACACACCATAATGTTTTTATTTAATAGAAATTGCCATATCAGAAGCGATGTGTGATGGAGCGTTGTCATGATGGAGGATGAAATCGTTCGTCCATTTCTCAGGTCTTTCTACGCACATTTTTCGTTTCTTAAACGATCTAATAAGCCTTTATAATATTCAGAGTTCACTATAAACGTTTTTAATCAATTCGACACATCAATGCAGTGCACCACGACAGCGCAATTAAAGATACTTATAAAAGAGGACTTCCAGTACTGCTTTAGCAAGTGACAAGAACGATCAGATAAGTATATTAGAAGCGAGAGGGAGTATTTTGAAGGAGACAAATTATAATTTGTCTTTTAATGTAATAGATTTCTTTTTATTTCAACATTCATCGTATTTTTTATCATACCTCATATGCTTTTATATATAAAATTCAGAGATAATTACTTTCCATCCATTACGAGTAATAAATGTTTTACGAATTTGATAAGTACGAGACAAACACATTTTCACAATTAAGCACATAATTACGAAATGGCATGCAAGACAAAGTTTCAGTGTCAACACTTTTCACAGTAAGGTCTGTTCTATATGTTGTATTCTATACATTGGTATTTTAAACAGTAAGAATTGATCACAGTCGAGTATTCTTTTCTCATTCGACTGTGATTGATCAATTCTTACTGCTTGCGATACGATATATTGTAGAATTCTTACGGCTTACGATTTATTATACCGACATATGAACGGGTATTGTAGAACGGATCTTAATACAATGAACAAGGTTTTAATTGCTACTAAGATAGTGTCGCCACCGTTAACGCGGAGTTCTTGGCTGAATAGTCAGGAGCTTTAATTGAGCGTAAATAAAAAATAGAAATTTTTATTCAATTAACAAATATTAATATTGTAATCATTTATAATTTTATTTAATTAACAGTTTTAATACATGTTACGAGTAATAAATATTACGAGTTTCAGTAGTATGAATGTATTGTATGTTTGGCGTATAAATGAAATTTTATTTTAGACAATATTTCATTAGTTTCTTTCTTGACCTTTAAATATTAATATGAGTACTACAATTTATGTATCACTTACATGTAAAGCAGATCCACATTTGTATATGTAAGATTATTTTATTTATTTTAACATTTCTACGTTCATGTCATTAATATTTTATTTATTTTACTTGATACGTGCTTCGCACGCACTATTTAGCTTTTTCTTTATTTTTTACTATAACGTTTACAATGAATGAGTTTATAGCACACAAAAAAGATCAGTGAGCGCTCAGTTATTCTTCAATATGATTGGTTTTTGCTTTTAAATCTTCGCTGGATTTAAGTGCAGAAACCAATCATAATAAAGAATCATTAGGCGATTACTCATCTGCAGCCCCCTGACACTCGTAGTTCCTAGTGGTTATTTAATGTCCGCGTGGCGCTGGCAACATTAGGTCCGGTCATATATACAGGGTGTCTCATAATAGCCCAGATAGCACAAAGAATTTGAAAAGAATTCTTTTTTGGTCCCCAATTTACAAAATGAGTTTTTTTATCGTCCCATTTCTGTTCTAAAAGTATTCTTTAGGCTCCCAAGAGACTTCACTTTTATGTAGATCGGAAGAGCACACGTCTGAACTC
>NW_012028340.1:0-7360 GCF_000956235.1 Wasmannia auropunctata
GAGAGAGAGAGAGAGAGAGAGAGAGAGAGAGAGAGAGAGGGAGAGGGGACGGTTTTCTCGCGTGCGCGTTCTCCAAACGTTATCCGGAATTTTCCGGGAAATTAATCGTCACGCGCTGAAACACCCGAGAGGCCGTCGTGATCCGACACGCGAACGGAAACCCCCGATTTTCTGACGTTTTTCTTTTACTCGCGAGCGCGCCTCGCGCATTCACCACCCCTCTATGATTCCCTACCCTCCCCCACGGCCTCCTCTCGGTCAATCCGTTCCTCTCTCCGCCTTGCCCTCGGGCGGATAATTCACGCGGGCGCCGATTAACGTCCGCGATCTCTCCACGCGGAGATGACACGTTATACACATCGGAGAATCGCGCGTTCGAGCGTGCACCGAGTAGAACTGCGCACCACCTGTCAATGACTGACCGCTCGAGCGCGAGTTCGAGTTGACCCACCTCCGCTTACGAGAGCCGCCGGCCGATCGAAGCCGCCGTCGCCGCCGCCGCCGCCGCCACCGCCACCGCCGTCGAGGCTGATGCTGCCGTCACCGCGCGTTGCCGCCGACGCTCGGCCAGGTAGACGACGAGGATACTCGAACGTCCCGCTGCCGTCATGTCGACGCACGTGTACCGTGCGCGGTGTGTACCGTCGCGAGCGGTCGCGTAACGCGGAGAGACAAAGGGAAGATCGCGATCGCCGTCGTCGACGGGCGAACTCGTTCGGTGCTGCCCTGGTGGCCGTCGACGACGGTGAGAACGTACGCGAGGTAGGATAGGGGGTAGGATAGGGTAGGGAGAACGGTTCTAACGCGCCGGCGGATGAGGCCTAGAGAGGGAACGGATTACGAAGGGAAGGACGGGAGAAAGAGAGAGCGTAACAACGGCTGCTGAGAGACGGGTCAGACAGCACCCGGCCAACTGCACATCGCTGAATGAACCCACCGTGACCCCGACGTTCCCCCCCGCGCATCCGAACCACAACCACCCCGTGGTACCCACCGCGTCTCCCTCGTTCGCCTTTCCCTCCCTGTCCCTACCCGCCCACCGACGGTGATCTCGGTGTTATTTTATATATAAACGCGCGTCTCGCCACCCGCCCGCCGCTCGTCCCTTCGGTAACTCTCCCTCGCGAGATACAGCGGGATACGCGACACACCGATCCGGCTTCCGTAAGTGAGCCTCTCCCCAGAGAAATTACTGTCTTTAAAAAGATTCTCGTCTGAAATCATCTTGCGACGACGACGCGCTTAAGATTTCTCGAATGATCTGTACGAAGTTTACAATTCTACAAATCTACGATTGCGTTATTTGTCACGATAATTAGGCGCAAAGATTTCTCGAATGATCTATACGAAGTTTACAATTCTACAAATCTACGATTGCGTTATTTGTCACGATAATTAGGCGTAAATATTTATAAGCTAAATTTCGGTCTATTGCTTTTTTTTTAAATTTTTGTCTCGGAGATTTTTGTCGATTGAATCGGAACTTTCTTCGCAGTTTATACATATATTGCTGACAAGAACAAACCGCCGTTGATTCGAGAAGCGAAAGTTGCTCAAATCGTTCTATTTTTGAAGGCTTTAGAAGAAGAAGAAGAAGTAAGAGAAGTGAAGAAGATTGATATTAATTTGTTTATCTGACAAATTTTTTTCGCTAGAGGAAAAAAGGTTGCAGGTCAACAATCTCTCGTTTAGTGAGTTAATTGGATATTCGAATTTGATGGTGCTGCGCAATGGCAGACTTATTACTTCTTATTACTTCTTAATGAAAGAGAGGGGCACTCTTACGAGTGCGCTCATATTGAAACACATTATTCGTTCCGCTATATATTCTACGTCAGACCTTACTCTCTCCCTGCCCTGATATAACCATTCTATTATCTATTACTCGTCGGTGTCAATAGCTGTTAGCAACACTTAAAGGGTTTGATCATCGTCAATGGAATTTGCTGAATGGAACTCCGAACAGCCTCATCGAGCCCGAATAGAGCAATAAGCTGACTTATTCTTGGCCGTATAATCACTCAAGTCTTTCTTCTCCGATCTCAATGTCGACTTTAATAAGCTGAAATTAAGCGCGAGCGTCCAGTTATCAATTGATACGATCTGTATAATTAGTAGATTAATTGCAGTTAAATGCTGATTAATATAAATATTGATTATACAATATTTATGCTTATAACTGTTATGCTATTAATAGAAGAACTGTATGAAAGTATAACATTTAAAATTTTATTTAGATATTTAGATATATATAAATTAAAATTAAAATATAAGTTAATTAAAATATAAATAAAAATTGTCTCATTTATATTTTAAATGGTAGAATATAGTAATAACAATAGACTCTTATATTGCATTATAATACCAATAAAATTTTTTTTAACAGTGTTAAAAATAGTTTGCTGCTAACAAGCGATAAAATACATCGCTATAAAGTATAGTTACTTTACTAAACGTGAAGTAACAAAACGTTATCTCTCATTTAGGTAGGCAATGTGCATCGGTATCGATATCGGTACTGTATTTAACCATCACGCGCATGCTGGATCCGTCAAGGGGTTGTGACGTCAAGGGGGCGAAAAATCAATCCACCCTGCCGCGCCGCGGCGTGTGGCAGAGATGTGACTGTGTGCGCGATCCACCACCATCCGCCGTCGTCGCCGTTAATTGTTACAGCGGTCACGTTCGCGAATGTAATAGCGAGACAATGGAAGGCTTTTATGGGGTTTCAGCAATACAACGGAGAGACGCGCAAAAGCGCGCCGCGTTAAACTTCGCAACCCGCAAACTCCGGCTGATTGTGAGGAAACCAATGTTTATCGACGCGGCCGAGATCAACCGCAATTGTGAATCACGTGCATCCTTCGTTGACACACGTTCGATCGCGCTCGAATAAAATGCAAATCGCGGGCTGAATGATCATCAAGCTATCGATGCGAATCAACGTTGCATCGTAAATTCATCATACCTTTGAAAAAATCGGTTACCGCATTTTAGTTTGCAATTTAGTTTGAAATAATTTATAATTTAAAACAAACACTGCATAAAACCATAACAATGCGGTAATCAATTTTTATTGCGCCGTATTCAAAGATATGAATTTACGATGCAACCATTGATTCGCATCGATAGCTTGATGATCATTTTGCGCGCGATTTACATTTTATTCGAGCGCGATCGAACGTGTGTCAACGAAGGACTCGCGTGACTCACAATTATATATATACATATATGAAAATATTTTTGTGATCACTAATGGTTTTTTCAGTTTATGAATATATTAGTGATTCAAGTCATTAATTATTATCTATTATCTCCAAATAGAATAATAAATTATATTTAAAAAAAAGTAAACACATTATAGCCGAAGGCAGTCAATGATAAATCTTTTTCATTTATTATTTTTTAGTTATATAATGTTTTTTTTTGTATAAAATCCTAAAATCGTCTCCAAAGTCATCAAATTTCGATTTGTTAAAAAAAAATACAATTTTATTATGCTAAACAAATTACGTTTATATACTTCTTGTGAGTCATACGAAAATTATGGCAAATTACTGCTTGCGAAATCGACGGTGCATCGCGAATGCACTCGTGCATTCGTTGGCGGTATTTAACCGATTAATTAATTGGCCCGACTTTCGACGCATACGCGGTAGCGATACTTACGTAACGCGGCGGGGGAGAGGGAGGGCGGCCTCACAGGGCAGGAAGTCCAATACGCGAAATTACTCAAACACGCGTATAATGGCGATCGCGTGTCTTGCTTGCACATACCAATAATAAGCAGCGACAAACACGCGTCGGGGGAGAGAAGCAGGGGCAATCAAATGCAGCAACGTGCGTCCTCCCACGTATAAGCACGTAGATCGCTCTCCTCTCTCGCCAAGTCGCGCGGCCACGTGAAATTCCTTCGGCCGGCTGTTCGACTGCAACTGAAATCGCGACACGGTACACGGCGCCTTATACGCGGCGGCATTGATGCGTTTGACTTCGACCGCGCGGCGGGCAAACACGCGGCCCATTGATAAGTAATCCACGGCCGCGCGCACCGTCGCGTCGCGTCGCGTCGCGCCGTTGCGTGTACACACTATGATACCTGACGATAACGCCGTATTCGTCCGCGGAACTAACTGTGTTCTACGCCACGCGGCTTGCCATCGCGAAATTTACCTTGAAGTCAATGGAAGAGGGGACCTTGGGAGATTGTTATGAAGCGCTATTTTCGATCTCCGCAGGAATCAGCAAATAATAACGTCTGATATACCTGACAAAGTAGCTGATAAAATTCCGGTACATAACATTACATGTTTCCTATGAATACATTACCGTACACGTTCCATGAATACATTAACGTCTTGAAATTGCACGTTTTTTTTTCTCGTTTAACGCATACTTTCGAACGCTTCACGTGTACACGATGTGTCATTCGTCTTTTTCTTTTTTTGTGAAAAATATCTCTCGGGTTTCGGAGGAAGGGGGAGAGAATTTTTCTCTTATTATTCACGAGATTAGCACATTTAGTATTCTGCTACGAAAGAGTAAATATGCGTATATATAGTATCGATTGAGCACTTGGACGCTTATATAACGCAATGTAAACAACATGTGGATATTTATACGTGCAAGCTAAACAATTTTCCGACCTGAGCGACAGCGATTTATGATCAGGCAGCGCGCCTCATTGGTATCCAATAGCGACGCGCGTGCTATTAATGCGTGTAATTAGTTAAAAAAAAAAAGAGAGAAAACACGGATAATGCGTTGCGTCGTTCGGTATGGAAAAACTGACTTGTTTGTCTGCGTGTTGTTCAGAATTTATGCGCTTGCACGAGGTATGTACAATCAGAATCGCCACGACACCTCGTATATATACGTATATTTTATATCGTATGCAAAAGCAACTTCCTCGTGCAAATAAACACTCGCCTCTGTGTGTAGGTATGCGTTTTATTTATGCGCGAGGCAACTTGAGCGCGGTCTTTATTGCGTTGTTGAAGATTCTTCAGGTATGCAGAGCACGCGCGAGGCGAATCAAAACTTGGGCTGTACACGGAATAATTATTTATCATTGCGCGCCGTTATCTGCCCCATTACGAACAATGAATGACGTTTATGAATGATGTGTATCACGTAACAGCGCAACAAGAGCGGCTGATAAAGCATAAATAAGACTTTCGCGCGAAACCGCCTTGAGAATTAGATCTGATAACATCATTCTTAATGCGCACTTTGTGCCTCGCGATGCATCGAGATAAAGAGGAGAGACAGGAAGTGGCTCGAAATAGGCGCCAAGTGGTTAAACAAAAGGCAAAATCAACAATGGAGCGCGAAGACGATACAGGTATGTGTACCTCACACATTCCTCGACTATCCCCCATTATGCTTAGAGGCCTACTGGCGCCGAATATCACATTCCCCAGACATGCCAGCGAAATGAAGAAAACAACTGTTCAAATAGCGCAAGCAGTGGAAAAACTTAGGCTGCGTTCGTTTTGGCACTTACAGCGCTCGCACACAGTTAAAAAAAATTTGTTAAATTAACACATCTTATATGTCCCAAACGGCGGTCCACTCAAATTTTTGTGTTAATTTAACACAAGATAAATATTTTAAAAAGTAATACAAACATTATGTAAAAATTAACACGAAAAATGTAACACTTTAATATAATTTGGAAATAAATTGTGGAAACATTATTTTGCAGTAAAATTAACAAGTTTATTTATCTTTTATTCATTTATCTTAGAGTTTAAAACTACTTTATTTTTATGTTATTTATTCACTTACTTATAGATTGTATTATTTTGACACTGATTGAAAAATATTGAATATGAATTTAACACAAAATATTTAAATAGCATAATCACATTATGTTAATTTAACAAGCAAATATGTTAAAGGTTTAATACAAAATTTTAACAAGAACGTGGACCGTTTTTAACATAAATATAAAAACATTTTTTTGAAAACTGTGCAACATTATTGTGTCCTTGTTGTTTATCAAATGTTAAACAAGGACATGATGCTTTTAAGCGCTGTAAGCACCAAAACCGAACGCAGCCTTAGACGTAGTCAGACGCGTATCGCGATTCACGCTTCTCAACAACATATATACGAGCGACAAACAAACGCCGTATTCGGCACGAATTAAAGTAGATTCAACAGAAGCATTATTAGATATATCAAGCCGCGAACATCATTAGCTTATTAAGTTAGTTAAGCGAGGACGAAAGAAGACAACGTTGCATTGCGGCGATCGTATGTTACCATCAGATCGTAGCATTTCAGCTTGCTGCGATATTTCATCTTATAATTTGTATGTTTTTTATTTCTACTATCTGAAATTTGCATTTCTATTTGATATTGTCTGAGGAAACATTAATAACAGTCATCTCTCGAAAAATTTTTTTATACAACACATGAAATTGCCGTTTTTATATTTTCTTTGTGCAGTAGGCGTCTCTGTTAGACACAAAGTCGATAACTGAGAATATAAATAAGTTTCGAAGATTAATTAAGACATTGGAGGCATGTGAGTTAGTGATATTTCAAACGACGTCAGTATTATCTTTTAATCTTGTATCTACGTATCTTCTGTCTTTGTTTGCAAATAATCAACCTAACAAATAACTTTCTCATAATCGAGATTGTTACAAAATAAATGTACATCTTAATTTACAATAAAACTGTTGCTCTCTGTTTAATCTCTTTAATCTGTTTACTCTTTATTCGAGAAACTTTATCATTCAAACGCAAACCTTAGTAACACAATATTGGCAAATTCATTGGCGCAATATTGGATCAATATTCCCAATGTTTTTACAAAATTAAACGAATAAAGTGATACCAAAATGCGACAGCTTGTAAAGTTAATTGTTTAGTTAAAAGAACTCTTTAAAAAAGAAAATAAAATATATACATTTTTCTTATTATCTCCTGTTTAAAAGTTAAATCATAGATCGTGCATTCAACAATACAATATTTACATTAAGTGATGTAAATAGATTGTGCATATTTTGATTTAACCAAAAGACCTATTTTAAGTTGTTGAATACGTATAATAAATTCAGAAAAGATCTATTTTAAGTTGTTGAATACGTATAATAAATTCAGAAGAGACGCGATCTATTAACATTTATCATTAAGAAGATTACGTCTACAGTCTGCTATCTATGATCTTTTAACTTTTAATCGGAAGATAGTGAAAAAATTTATATATATGTATATTAGGGTGGACCTTCTTTTTGACTTTTGAATTTTTTTCACGACGCCCCCTAAAGTTGTTCCATTTGGTGAAAAAAAAATTGTGTAAAAGCTGAGCTCGATCGGACAAAGGGAAGACGTGGCACATCTAACT
>NW_012028340.1:7380-16185 GCF_000956235.1 Wasmannia auropunctata
CTTTCCGTTATCCGATCGAACTCAGTTTTTACACAATTTTTTTTCTCGCCAAATAGAACAACTTTAGGGGGCGTCGTAAAAAAAATTCGGAAAAAATTGTTTACCAAGTATAAATAAGGTCCACCCTAATGTATATATATCAATTATAGATAATAGACTGATATTGTAGATAGAATCTTCTTAATGAATGTTAATAGATCGCGTCTTTTCTGAACTTATATGTACCGATTCAACAATTTAAAATGGGTCTGTTGGGTCAAAATATGCACAACATGTTTACATCACTTAATGTTAATATTATACTGTTGAATGTACATAAATAATAACATGATTTACGAAAGATACAAGAGCATTTTATGATCTTTGTTACAGTGTTATAAAATAGGCCGGAATAAATTGATTTAATCGTTAAGCTAATGCAAGGCGACTATTAAACGTCCATTATATCGATAACTATATTTGGATCATGCAAATTACGGCGCACAACTTTTTTTAAATGTTTCACTTGATATGCAACGATTAGTTTTTTTATATAATTGCGTAAGCTCTTTTTTCTCCACTTTATATTGTATATTATTTTTCCTTACAAGACAATGTATTATAATCGTCGTAAGATCGCTTGAAAAAAATGATTATTTGTCGATGTTTTATGCATATACATTCTTTTAATATCTTCTAAATGTAATCTAAAATATAAATATAAACAATTTATTTAAAATATATTTTTTATATTTTATTATTACATTACATATGCTTTTACAACAATAAATAATTAAAGACATACGCAAAGATATTTATTACTATATTTTAAATTAGTTTATAGATTTGATTAAAGCTGATAGAAATAAAAATATTTGTTAAATATATTATATATTTGTTATATATTTGTTAAATATGTTTAAAATATTTGTTAAAAAACATGCTTCTAACAATGATAACATAGAAGTGGCGCTATCTTGAGACTGACATCATGAAATAACGAGAATAAAAGCTTCTTCGTTCGTCGGATAATAAATGACTGTAAAACAGTTAATTCAAAATACAAATTTTGATAAACTTTTATAAGAAATTAAAACTGTATTAAAAATTCTTTGTTAATCTTTCTTATAAATAATAAATAGTATAAACGTATTTTTAAATAAAAAATTAGCTTTTAGTGTTTTCAATTAAGAAATTATCTGTTTCATTCCATTGTCTTCCAAAAAGTGTATATAATACAATACAATGTATAAAATTTAATTTTTAAAGATATAAAACCATTTTCGTTTAAAAAAAATCACTTTTATGCAATTTTACATCTTTGTTTCATTGATTGATTAAAATTATGCTAATTGTAATTTACAATTTTAATCGGATTAAAAAGTTGTGGCTCAATTAAAAACTTCCGTAGTAAGTAAAAAATAATTTATATAACAAGAATATCATTAATCTATATTCAGTTTTCGAAATGAACCTTGAAGCGCTTCGAATTCCATGAGACAAGACTTTGATTCCAATAAACGAGCATTCTCATTCGTACGACTCAGCTTTTCATCCCGTAGAAACCAATCTTTATACTGTTCAATTTTTTCTTGCCACGCAGCTATATTTATGTAATAGAGAATTAAGTAATATTATAAATGAAATAAATCCAATAAATTAAAACCACTTCATTCTCATAATTATATCAAATTATACATATATAAGCTTAATTAAAATAATTACGATAATATAAGTGCTTAATTAATAAATATTCTTATTTATAAATATACATTATTTATAAACAATTTTTAAAGTAGTAACGCTATATACGTAGGTAAGAAACATATCAATAGTGCTTAAAATATAAAATAGAAAGAAATTATATATTTACCATTTAATTCTTGCAAAGTGCCTGCTTTACCACCCCATTCGTTAGGAAGTATATCTTTGTTTATGTAAGCATATAATTCTTCTGGGCCACCGTTAAAAATATGAAACTGTAAAGATAAGAAGTATATTTCTGTGTGCAGCCTTTCTGCTCTGTATCTTATTTAATGGTTATTTTATTTAAATCTTTAGCCTTACTTTTTCAATTAATCTTTTTTTTAAAAATGGATAAAATAAGTCCGTTACTTTAGTGACGAACGATGGCGCGTGAAGAAAATAAACGCCAGACAATCGGAAAGGCATGCTATCTTGCGCCGCCAACATTGCCCGTCTTACAATAGATTGCGCTGGATTTACTTTTGCAAAATGCTTCATACTATATCCCTAAAAAAACAAATTCTTTTTTTTTTTAAATTAACTACGCAAAATTTCAATAATGATGTGTGTGTAAGAAAGAGAGAGATATCTAAAGGATAGAATGTACAACAGAAGATTGCATTTAAGCACGAAGTACATTGAGTACACCCTCATCTATGAGGGTGTACTCAATGTACTTCGTGCTTAAATGCAATCTTCTGTTGTACATTCTATCCTTTAGATATCTCTCTCTCTCTTACACACACACACACACACACACACACACATTATATACACATATATACCGCAACTTTTATATTTTTTTAAATAATTTTATTTATTTTTTAAATAATTTTAAAATATCAATAATATATAAATTTGTTATATTGTGAAAAAATGCAATTTATACTGAAGCAATGAATATTTTATATTCGTTTAAATTTAAACTTTAGAACTGAATAATGCCAAAAGTTCCTCCGAGATAAATTATGGTTTAACACAATTAAATCGAGAAACGTCTTCAACGATCAAGACTGGATCTTGATACATAATATTTTTATGTAAATTCTAAACACATTTTTTATTTATTTTAATTGTGTGCTGATTACTATCGGACTTGCAACGCAATCATAAACGGAAGCTAGGTAGTAAGATCACAAATTAAATTAAATTTTCAATTTAATAATAATATGCTAATAAGAATCTTTAAAACATTGCGAAAAATATTTTTAGGCACTAAGATCCCTAGTCTCGACCAATAAAGACGGCTATTTATTGATTTAATTGCGTTACTTAGCGGTTTAATTTAACTTATCATTATATGGTATTAATAATTATTATTCTAATGTAAAGATAACTTGAAAGTACACTAAAGAATAGATAAAGATAAAAATAAAAGTACAATAAAAAACGTCGAAATAAAAGACAGTGTCATACCTCGAGATCTACGATCATAACATTGGATAAGCAGGTTTCTTCCATCAAACGAATGTCAAGTACCATTAAAATACGTCTCGTTAACGCTTGAAATGAAAACTTCTCTGGATCAGTCTCACGTAATCGAATGATGCTGACACGATATCCTTCCTCGGTTAGTGATGGCAAAACAAAGTATTCTCTAACAAATATATTTGTTTAAAAATACATGTAATAGTAAATTTAATTGAGATTTTCAATTTGTCTTAAAATTATCAGCTAATTTAATTTCTTTTTAGTCTATTTCGCGAAGAAATCTAAAATTTAATTACATGGTATTGACGCATCTATGAATATCTTGAGACAGCGGATCACGAGCGGCGAAAAATTCCGGTAAGAATGTTCGGACGGTGTAGTATCTTTCTAAAATTAATTTACACCTCTCAATACTATTCTTGCAATTGAAAAGAAATCTCTCCAGTTTGTCATTGTCTGCAATGAGCGAAAGAAGATCATTTTTTTTAAATTTTACTTGTTTTTTGCTGAATACGTATTATTTATTTAATTTAAGACAAAATTGTATTTTATTTTTTCATTTTTAATAAATACTCTCAACTCTTGCTATTATCTTGCTATTAACAGATGACATGTAAAAATTTTTCAAGATATTTATTTCTTTGATGATTTGCAATAAATGATAATCGGAATGAACTCTCACATTGAATTTTAATGCAAACAATATTATCTTATTATTAGGGGTATTTATCTTATGACGCACAAAATCACAATTGAAATTACCACTACGTCAACGTATTTATTGATGTTATTATTGTTGCTATTAACACTACATTCTACAATCTACATTACTAACTCTTTTTTATTCTCTTGAATAAATCTTGATATCAAATTAATGTTTGATTGCAACAAAAAAAAGAAGCTATTGTGAGCAAATAATCACTGAATAGAACAGTTACGAATAGCGCGTATGTGTATAGAAACTTATATAACTTTATATTTTACAAAAATACATTTTTAGAAAATAATCTTGTTGTGTGTAATTAAATTTGTTTTTAAATAAACTTCAATTTAGTTTTGAAACTATTTCGAAATTCTCAAAAATACTAGTGGACAGAGGAACATTTTGGAAAAATTTATAACATTAAAAAAAATTTAAATACAAAATATTTTTGAAACCATAAAAATTTTGTCTAAAACATTTTTGTATACCTTATTGTTTTGATGTTACTTCCTTAAAAACATAAAAGTTACTTTTCTTAAAGGTATGTTTTTTCTTATAATGTGCATAAAAGCATTTATAGAAAAATACATGTGTACTTTTAAAATACTTTAATTTATACTACATACTCAAAGTTTTGAAACTTATCAAAATTTTGAAACTTATTAAAAATTATTATAGTAGAGGATTATTTGAAGGAATATTTGTTTCCTTGTTAATTCAGATAGTTTTCAATATTTTGCATATTATTATAATTATTTGAAGTTATACTTCTATAACAGTGAAACGGTATGTTTTGATTATTGTCGACGTAATTGCGAGTAATTTACGAACGAACCTATGTGATTCGGCAAGTGCGGCTGTTTTGAGAGCCATTCCCGAAGCGCTCTGATATCTTGTTTTCTCATTTCCGGGTCAGGTGGGAGTTGCTTGTCTATATATTTCTGTTGCGCCGGCGTTGGCGGTAATAACGTCATGATTTTCTGAAACAGCCACCAAATCGATATTGTTGTCTAGTCACACGATGCGAGGATTGCAAGATTTGATGCAAGAAAAGAAGAATTCCAATGGTATGTTTGGTACTGTAATGGAATTACATGGTAGATTATTAGTTAATTTTTATCAAATAATTGTTTTATTTAATATATAATAATTAATAAATTATCAATATATGATAAAATTAATTTTTATTATTTTGTAAATATTTTAGCAGAATTTGCGACAAATATGAAATTCTATAATATCGGACTTGATACAGTGTTGCAACATATATTTATTTTAAAAAATACACCGAATTTCTTTCATCATTAATGTGTTTTCTGGCTGATACGATTACATTTATCGGTTACTTTCGCATTTTTCCTATCATATAGAACAGATAAAGATAACACTAGGTTATACGTCTTTACAGAATTTAATTTTCTCATTTTAGTGAATAAATATTTGAATAGTGAATAAATTTTCTCATTTTAGTGAATAATATTTTATATATATAAATACTCACAAATTTCAAATGCCAGCTGAAGTTTTATAGTATAAACCTGAAAGAATTTTGAAGAATATTAAACAGAATACAGAAAACGGTATAATTTAGATACTATTTACGGCTGTTCTATCACTTTTATGTTGCTCATGAGCGTCCGCAGGGAGGGGGACAAGGAGGGGCCCATTTGCCCCCCGAATCAAACAAGTATAAGAAAATTCAGAATTTGCTCTCTTATTTTTACAAATAATAAATATGTTTGTCAAATGTGAGAGAGCTAAAATACAAGAGGTGCACAACGTTTGGATATTTGCTCCTCGCGGTAGTTTTTTATTAAAAATTTGGATCATGCTTCCCTCTAGAAAAAATCCTGCGGACGCCCTTAATGTTTGCTAATTCATATATATTTCTGCAAATCTTTATAATTTACATGATAATTTAACCATGTTATATGAGTATAATTATATGTATCCTTCATATTACATATCATAGAAAAAATTATTTCTGCAAATATATTTCCGTCTCGCCATTATAAGTGATATTTACTTCTTTAAAAGATGTGCTTAAGGAACGAAGTGAGGAAGTAATCGGAAATAACACACACGGACGAGTCAGAGAAACGTAAAGAAAGAGAATCCGTACGTGACGCGAATTCGATCTCGCAGGCGACCTCATTTCAAATTATTTTCAAATTTCGAACGCGCATTTTTTTGAAAGCCGATTAACTCATTGAATACCAATTAGCTCGCCAATTCTCCGCGAAAGTGAATAAAAGAACGAGATAGCAATGTTATCACCCACGCAAATTAACACATTTTTATTGCGCTTTTAAAGGAGTTATAAAATTAAATTGAAATATTAAATTTACATTAATAAATTGTCAATTTTAATCAATTTTCATTTCTTGAATTTAAATAAATATTTGTTATACTTTGCATGTTATGTAAGCAGCAGAGCGACAGTAACCAAATAATTTTTGTTGTTAATCGTTGTAAATGACAAATTTTTGTTATTTTAAGAATTTTACCTGCAAAAAGAAAAGATAAGAGAAGCATGATTTAATAATAAATTTTGATCTCCTTGATAATTATAGTAACGTTTATAAAATACTGTAATGAAAATATTATAATTATTAAATTATATAAAATATTTCTAATTAAACTTTAAATAAATTGTAATTCCAATTTGCAATTTTATACAATCCAATTTTTATATAATTATATCACGTGCAATTGAAAGTAATATTACTGATAAACCAGCGAAAATCACGGAGTGGATGATATATTTACGTGAGAGGATTTTATGTTAGAGAAGATAAGGTAATCGTGGATAGTCTCGAAAAAATTAATAATTAAATATGAGTTGATATAAAAACCTAAAATCCATTTAATAAAAATAAATTTTATAAAAATGATGTATAAAATAAGATTTTTTAAACTCTGTAAATATAATTTACTAAGATCAAAATAAGTATACAATTCCATTTTTTTAAATCTTTTATAAAAGAAATTCCGATTTTGTCGAAAAAATTTGTAAATAAAGAAGTAATTTCATGAATTCCATATATTGATTTATGGAAAAGGTTATTTCGACAACCGATCTTGGACATTGCGTCACTTACTTGTTTCTTCGCAGCAGTAACGAAAGGTCACACAAGAGCTTGACGTGAAAATCACGCACGTTGCACTACGGAACCCAGCACTCGACGAGTAAGGATATACCTTCCGCGGTTTCTGTCGCAGGATTTCTATATGCTCGAAACAAAACGATTCTTCTCTTTCTCGAGCCAGTAGCTAGTACACCAAGTTCCCCACCATTCGAACATTATACATGTAAGTATCATGCCACGTAGAAAGAACATTCACGTATACAGGCTCGTAACACCCAACACGTGCGTAAACTTAAATAGAGAATGCAGAGCTGCCCGTCTCGTCGTTTTCGCAATGGACTTAGTCGACGTGACTGGTTTACAAGGATGAATATCGATCACGATCATTGATCTTGCATGAAGGTAATAAATTTCGGAAAACATTTTCAAGAAACACTCACTGATTTAATTAAGGTAATCAAATGAACGATCTGTGAAGGAATTTCTTCTTTTTTACTTAGCTAAAACATCAATTTTATCAAAAGATTTAATGTATATTATAAGTACAATAGAACTCCATTTTTATGAACAAGTTTGAGTTCAATTTCAAATATATACGAACTCATAGCTGAGCTTTTATTATTTATTATTAACTAACAAGGGAAGTTAGGAAACCCGAAAATTCCGAAAAATCTGAAACTTTGTGTAAAAGTATAGCAATTCGTCCGTAGTACGAAACTATTTTTTGTTGGTGCTCTATTCCATTTTGAAGGGATGAAATCACCCCTTGAAAAAAATCAGGTTTTTCTTCCGACGTGAATATCGTCAAAACTGTGAGAGATAGATAAAAGTGTTCTAGATCAAAGTTGAATGGTTTGAAGTGTACTTTATGATAGTAATAAAAAAATTACAAAAAAATTTTTTTTAATATTTCTCTCACCACTTTAAATTCTTTTTTAAAATTTTTAAATTTTTTTGTGGCCAAATTAAAGGTTATTTTAATACAAATTTAACCATGCGTCATAAAGTTATTTTCCAAACAAGGAATAACGATGAAAGTAAATCTATTTTCGCAATATTCTGTATAATTATGAATCGTTTTTATCGCGCACGTGTAGACTACATTTATAAAGTAAAATTTGAATATCATAGAATATATCAGGGGTCAAATCGGTATAAACAACTAATTATTGTGGGAACAGTCTGTACGTATAATCACGGAAGTTTCTTATTTCATATAAATTATAACGTATCTTTGGACGATTAGACACACCACAATTCGTGCAAAAAACCATATCGCACAAAGTTTAATTTATTAATAATTAAATATTGCACAACATGTATTCCTACTTATATTTATATTATACTACAATAAAAATAGGAATAATTTACTGCGTATGCGTCAGCGTAAACGAGTACAAATTGTGTGCGTATAGAGGCGTTTGAGCGTAATTATTTCTCGAAAATGATACTTTGGAAAATAACTTTATCACACATGGTTGAATTTGTATTAAAATAACCTTTAATTTGGTCACAAAAGAATTTAAAAATTTAAAAAAAGAATGTGAAATGGGGGGTAAATATTAAAAAAAAAATAAAAAAAAATTTTTTGCTATCATAAAGTACACTTCAAGCCATTCAACTTTGATCCAGAACACTTTTTTCGATCTCTCACAGTTTCGACGATATTCACGTCGAAAGAAAAAAACCGATTTTTTTCAAGGGGTGATTTCATCCCTTCAAAACGGAATAGAGCACCAACAAAAAATAGTTTCGTACTACGGATGAACTGCTCTACTTTTACACAAAGTTTCAGATTTTTCTGAATTTTCGGGTTTCCTAACTTCCCTTGTAAGTTAGAGATATCTTTTAGAAATT
>NW_012028340.1:16235-16633 GCF_000956235.1 Wasmannia auropunctata
TATTGTGGATCTTGAGGGAAATGCTCACCTACATTTGTTTCAAGAATTTTTATCAAATGCGAACGCATTAACTTATGTTGATACTTAACTTTGTCAGGTTTAATGTTAAATAATAATGACGTCGCAAAAGCTATAGCAAAAACACCCCAATCTATAATTTGGTTGACGTTGCATATTAGGAAATATGACGGGATGTTTCTAAAAGTCATATGTTGGAAATAATCTTTTAAAAAATTGTTCATGATGTTTGTGCAATGTTTTATTATTTAATGAATCATAAATAAATATATTTCTTCTGTCGTAATAGCTACATACCCAATGCCATCTGATGGACCAGATGAACTGTGTAATATTTTTATATACTTTTTATCTAACGATATGGGTTGTATCGTATCGAA
>NW_012028341.1:0-26135 GCF_000956235.1 Wasmannia auropunctata
TGTATAAGAGACAGTATATATATATACATATATATATTAGGTTGGTCATTATTTTTCGAGTTATGGAATTTTTTAGTCTCATAATTTAGAATGATTTATTTTCATAAAAAAACAATTCCTATATACATGATAATTCTTTTACGGTTCATAACTACTAAAAATAATTTTTAAAGATAAAAATATTTTTGAAAATTATTTTCATTTTTTGAAAAAAAAAGGAATAATCTTTAATGGCCTTGATCTTGATATATATGTGAAGCTCATGTTTCTGAATAACATTTAAAAGGTTTTAGCCATTGTTCGGACACTTTGGATAATACTAATATCGGTGATACTTAACTTTCAAGTTTTATAATTCGAGATTTAATTAACCAAAAAACATTTTATCTATGTGTTTTGGAAAGCTCTCGAAATAAGCTACAAGTATACGCAATAAAAAATGGGGAGTTTCATTTAAAAAATTATTATTTAAAATACACATTGATCCTAAAAAATCAATCATTCTTCGGCACCATTTCCTGTTATTCGATTAAGCTGAATTTTTACTGGGATTGTTTTTTTATGAAAAGAAATCATTCTAAACTGTGAGACTAAAAAAATTCCATAACTCGAAAAATAAGGACCACCCTAATATATATATATACAATATATACATGTAAATATGTATATATAATAAACGTCTTCCAGAATATTTAAATTTACAATAGACTGGTTAAAAACATAGCCGAATACAAAACATATTGTCTTTTTCTTTTAGATTTTTTTTAAATATATAGCAGTATGTAACGCTTTACTTAGAATAAAATTTTAATAAATTATGCATATATATGTAATTATGTTATATTATCTCATGATACATAAATAAATAATCTATAATAATAGTTTTGGATTCTGCACTGTTTGCAATCAATCGATTGTGTTGGAAATTTTATATACATACTTGTATTTCTGGAAAATTTGCTAACATGAAGACAACAAAGTGTAACGTAGTACCGATTGTATCACTGGCCTTTTAAGAAAAAATAGAATTTTATTTTATCATTCACTTAGAAACATTCCTGTTAAAAAAATCGATAGAAAACGATATAAAAAGAATTATCAACATGTATAAACAATTCATTATAATAATGTTTTAATCATTTATTCATAATAAATTTCATCAAAACAGTATATAACAATAAGTTACTATAGAAATTCCATCGATATTTCAACGATTAAAATTGCTTTTATCAGATAGTGATAGAAAACGATAAGAAACAATAACATTTCTTTCGGAATAGAAAAAGTGAAACGATAGATACGATAGGACACGATAAAATATTTTACAGATTCTATAGATTCCTATCAATTTTTTTTAACAGTGATATTTATATGTAGAAATAACGTACCGACACAATAAGCGTGATAATATTATCGCGAATTAACTTTTCTGTAAAATTATTTTTACGAAATATTTCCATCAGTTTGTCGAGAAACGTTTTATCTGTATTAAATAAATAAAGGATAAAAAACAGTTAATTATTTTCTTAAGCCTATGATAATAAATATATCCGTAAACATTCTATATTAAAGAATTATATCAACGCATTTAGAAAGAGCACTTTAATAATGTGAAAGATGCACAGCATTTTGATCCTCGAAATTTAATTGCAGTTTAAAAAGAATATATATTTATAAACATTTTAATATCGTTGAATTTATATTGACTTTTTATAAAATGTGAATATACTTACTAATTGTATTAGTTTCGGCTTCATGCAATTTATTTAATTGTAGTTGTTGTTGTGTTATCTGTATAAAAAATATATCATGTAAATTGAGCAAAGCATTAAAAGCTACCAAGTATGTTAAGAAATATATTCAATATATACCTTATTAATAAAAGAATGCATTGACTTTACAATCTTTTGTTGTTCGCGTCCCAAAGTAGTGAAATTAAATATAAAATCAAAATACAGAAATGGATTTATCCATGTAGAATAAAATCTATGTTTCATAATATCTCTGTATCTAAAATATGTTCATTTTAAAGTTAAATGCTATACAAATAAAAAACATATATATTTTTTCAAAGATATAAAAATGTCTCATACATATATAGGTTTAATTTCAGACAACTGGTAAAGATTAAAAACATTTTTTTATCGCTTGAAAATAATAAAAAAAGATTTGTCGTTTAAAAATATAAAAAATTATATTAAAATAAAATTCTCATCACGGTGTACTTACACTAGTTGCAAGAATTTAGAAATTAAAAAGAAAAAAATTAAGAAATTTTATACCTTTCAATATTTGTAAGACATTTATCTCTTATGTCTGTTTTCATTTCGATGCCGAGCGTAGAGCCTTTATAAAAAGAGAAAACTTGTTATTTAAAATATTAATTTTTGTCTGCTTATTTATTTATTATTAGTATGTGAACAAGTATAATGTAATCTCAAAAGAGAATGAATGTTTTGGTGCCAAGTATATGAATGTGATTATTATTCATATTAATTTATTTTATTATTTTTATTATTTGTTTTAATAAATAATGTTAATTTGATTATTACATCACATGTTCACATATTGCTTTATACAACTTTTAATTTAATTTGTTAAAAATTTAGTTTTTTCCATTACAGTGTTTAATAAAATAATAATAAATTTGACATTTAAAAAGTTGTTTATCATCAAGTTTCCGGTATTCTTAAATTTTTATGAGAGTTATTAGTTATACTTGGTTATTTCTTTTAAAATTCCATCTTAATTAAGTAAAGTAGCACACATAAATGAATGATTTTCTTTGATGAATGAATTTCTATAAAATGTATATAGAAAATTAAATAAATAAATTGCAATTCCTTACAAGCAATGTTTATAGCATTCGCTATTGTATGTTTAAATAACATAATTTCGTTTCCATTTAATCCGACATCTTCTAATTCGTTTGCAAATATTAAAGCATGTTTGACAAATATATTAAAAAATTCTCCCATGTTTGAATTAAAGCTTGGTGCTATTATTTTTCGATGTTGAGGCCATGTAGATTCTAAAGCAAGAATTATTATTTCTTTATTATAAATATACAATCAGAAAAAAGAAAATTATTTTAATTAAAAGTAGATATATTAAGAGTTAATATTTATATTTATAAGAAAACATTAATAGGAAAAACTTTTAGCTTCAAGAGATTTAGTACATTACTGAAAAGCAAGTACTAAAATATTGTACAAGCTAATAAAAATATAAGTAAAATACAATCTAAAAGTAAACGCATCGGAAATGAAAAGCTAATAAATAAACGATAACAAAAAAAATAATTTGCTTTCATTTTCCTGTGCAAATTGAGAAGTCACAAGACAGCAATTAATTTCAAATGTTTTATTCTTTTAAAAATACTTTACCAGGAAGTGATGCTATTCCCATGCCAAACAATGGTATTGCAAATTTATACAGTCTACCTTTGTTTAAGCAATGTCGTAAGACAGTCTGTAATGTTGTATATTATTAATATTTTTATTACTTATTTGCGCGAGTTTACTTTGTTTGTGTAATTAATATGTTTTTGAAAATCCGCTTTGTGTTAACTTACTTAAAAAAATAAATAAATGAACACACACATATGTATGTATATATGTGAAATTTTCAATGTAGTTTGAAATGGATATTTAATTCTATACAAGAAAACATAAATGCTTATTTACCTTTATTTGGTTGGGTTCATATAATATAACGATTGGCATATAGCATCTTCGCATTTGGAATGGAGATGGATAATGCTTCCCCAACGTATCTATAAAATCTAATACTCCTAAAAAAGTTTTTATTTTTTTAAAGTATATTGTTATAATGTTATTTACCTATACATATATTATTATTCAGGATAAAATTAAAGTATTTTCTACGGAGTGCCACTAACATACTATCTGCATATGTAAATAAATGATCTTTTTAATTATATTTTGATAATATTTTTGGTATTATTTGTATTTACATCAAATTTTTTGCAGCTACATAAAAAGTTTTTATGAATTTTACAAGTATTTTACTGAATTAAGCCCGCGCTAACAATTCAAAATGTCCTAACAACGATGTTAGAGCGCTAATACTATAAATTATGTTACGTATATTTTGAAATTTTAGATATAAAACTGCGCATTTATCGATAAAAGAGCACATTTTATATATGGACCATAATGTTTAGATGTTGAATTAATTGAGATTTGTGACTTGATCTCCTAATATTTTATTATAAACTTTAGAGTATTGTCAATAATTTTTTTGGTAAATTCAATAGTTCTATTTCTTTATAATTTAAATACATTATTATTTGCTATTACCATTAGATGTTTCAGGAAAGATATCGGAAAGTTTCTTTGGACCAGGCAGATTGAATTTTCCAAGAAGAAATATTTGACAGATATATTTCCAAATGAAGTAACTGACGATACATGCCAAAGCAACGAGTATAGCACTTATAAGCGTCATAATGCTGAATAATAAGAATGCTGTTATTAATAACTTATCGAGACTTTTATCATATATTTCCCATTCAGCAACTAACGTATAGGGTAACTGTCTCAATTACTGCCGCTTTTTTCAATTGTAATATTAGAATAAAAAATATAAAAGAATTATATATTAAAAATATTTTAGTGTTAAACTGAGACTGTCATATGAGTATAAGCACAACTATATAAAATATTCAATAAGTTTTATATTTATAAAATAATTAAAAAAGTTACGAATGTCGCTAACCATGTAGAATCCATTCTCTTCTTAATGAAAGTGAAACAGAACTACTATATTAAAGTTTTTACTTAAATAATAATGAAAAATTATATCTGTTACATATTTAAAAAGCTTTAAAATAAGCATATCAATTGACATTATGAGCTTAAAGCGGCAGTAATTGGGACAATTAATCTATGTAGTTAGCATTTGCATTGTTTATAAATGAATTTTAATCATTTTCAACATGGAAAATGATAAACGCGATTTCTAAAAGTTTTATGTTAACTACCCATAAAACACAAAAATTTTTCGGAGATATCTCAGGAATTTCAATTGAAAAGTGAAGCATTTCATAAAAAATTAAATAAATTTGTAATATTCCTGTGAGCTATGAATTGGCAAAGTGTATGCGATTCTTGCACTTATAGAAACCTTATACAAAGGTTGCTGAAAAATTACAGAAAAAATTTGCAACTTTTCTGAAATATATTAAAAATATTGCTAAAAGTTTATTAAAACAATTTTGAAATCCCAGAAATATTAGATCTCTGAATTAATTTTACATAAAGTTAAATGAAATTGTACCTTCCAAATATTATATATCTTTATATATATTTTATTTATTTTTATCTTGAAGCCCAACTTTGGGAACTCTGTACCTTCAAAGAATTATCTTATTAAAACACAAATGAAAAATCTCATTATGCTGCACCCTTTATAATATTTTGTATGGTTTTTAATTTTAAGAAAAAACTCCCCGTTGCGTTTATCTAGTGACAGTGCCGCGTACTGCTCTTTACGTAATTTTATTAGGTGTGAAAGGTTTCAAAAACATTTTTGCTGCAATATTTTATATGATAAATTGTAGAATTCTTTCAGAATTAATCAACAATAGTGAAGTAACGACAATGCGAGTCAACATGGATGTGTGTAATAATTTTCTTTCAGAATTGTTGCATATGAAAGGTTGAATATTGATATGAATAATTCTGAGAGCTTTTTGCAATAATCGATGATGTATGGGACATAGATAGGGAAGAAAAGTAATATTTTGAATTTAAAGTCTTATAACAGTTAAATTATAATATTTACATTAAAAATCCATACCTTTAGCTGTAGAATTTATTTAAGTACAAAATTTTCTTGTGTTCAATCTTGTAATGTAACTAAGAAAAAAGTTATTACTGTTTAAACGTATGAGATATACTGTTACAACTGTCCCCAGCTCCAGGGACTGTTGTAACAATAAATGGGGACGATTGTATTATATTATTTATAGATAAATACTTAGTTATTTATTAAGTTTTATGCAATACAATTATTTATAATCATACATGTCAATGTTATATGGATATATATAATATATATTTAATAAAATTAACTACAATAAAATAAAAAGGACAAATGTATATAAAACCGGAAAAAGCTCTTTTTCTTTCTAATAAATTTAAATAACATTGTGCAAAAAATACTTAAATAAAATTAAACAAATCCGGAAACAATTATAACTCTACCGTCTCTAAGCATCGATGTTACAATTGTCCCCCAATGATATTTTATAATTCGAAGTAAAGTTTCAAAATAAATATATAGATAAAAATCAATTAAAATATGCAAATCATCAACATAAATGATCACTAAAATCTTTTTAGATAACACGTAATTATAACTTTACCATTAAAAAATCAAAATATTTTAGATTTTGTGCATATTTATAAAACTTACTTATTTGACGAATGAAGAAAGTATTTTTTGCTCCTGCACACGTACACGTTTCGTATGGACCGATGAGGAACTAACAAAGCAATGTCGGTCTGTCTAATAATTTTTGCCTCACCGCCACATACATATACCTATTATAGTTTTAAAAATATTAACGATGTTACAACTGTAGTCTGTTACTTTTGTCCCCGGTCTGCCCTGCATATTCAGTAACACAGTTTTAAAATTTTTTGTTGTTGCATAAAATGTGATGCTAACGCTTTGTCATTGCGTTATCATTTGTAACATTTATAATAGTACCACTTATGATAGTACGAAAAGGCCGACCGGAAAAATTTCGTGTTGAGTCATATCTATAATTACTTCTTAGCTTAGCTAGGTAACATATTCGTTTAAGAAACATTTCACAAGCGTTTCACAAGCGTTTTAAAATGTTTCATAAGCGGCTTTTAAAAATATTTTTTAATTTTTTTTCCTTTATTCATATTTAAACAATTGAGAACTTTTTGTTATTTGTTAAATAAAGCTAAGTATAATATGCTAAGTATATAGGGTAACTGTCCCTATTAGTGTGCCTGCAGTCCTTATTAATGTGCTTTTATATTTTAAATAAGTCATAAAACTAAACTGGTACAAATAGACAAAGTATTTTTTTTATTAAGTTAAAGTATTAATGTATATAATACCAAAGATTATATTCTATTTTTTAACTGTTAAAGTATAATAAATATTTTTTGAATGGTGCATATCACAATTTATAGAGAAATTAACTCGAATGTCTTAGCAAAAACGATAAGAAACACTTATGGTACTCAATAGAAGTGAATAAATTGATTATTAACATAATTTACATCATGTCAAATGTAAATTATATCATAAATTGATTTAATTTAATAAAATAATGAAGTACTTAAGTACTTTAGAAGTGTTTTATGTCATTTATTATATGAGTCCAGTAATACCGCAAGATTTTAAGGCTTGTCCCTATTTGACTTTTTAATTATGACTTATATAAGGCTCTTGGACACATCTAACAACATTGTGCTCATTGACAATTTTGATTTATTCATCAAACGATTAATTATATCTGTTTTAACCTGCAACGCGATAGGTAATTTTTGGCATTTTTTTAATATGGTGATATTATTATTACGTTATTTGTATGCCAATATTTATAATGTATTGTACTATGGTACGGAATCTATGGTACGGAAAAAAACCTACACGTGGAACAAATTTCATATGTGTTTCGTCATGTTGTAATTACTCGTTATCATTCTTTGGACAATTGAGATAATTACCCTGACTACACGTGAAGGATCGACCTTGCAGGTAGCACACGAAGTTCGAAAAGAATTTATTCGTATATTTAGTCGTATATCCTCGTTAATTCTGAGTTCATATCTTTTCAGGTGCAAAAAGATTTCTTTTTTAGAATTTTTAGAAAAAGAATTTTTTTTGTATTTCAAAACAAACTCATAATTGATGACATACGACTGAGTTTTTCTTGAATTCTCTGAGCTATCTGGGGACGTGTTACTATTTTTGTCACAAAATCGCAAAAAATATTTCTGCAAACTGTAAATATGAATGTTGCATAACTTAAGTTTCTATATATATCCGCTTTTATATAGAGTTACATTCTTCAGGTAGTGTGTCCGATAAATACATCCAATATTCGAAGTAAATAAATAATGAATATGAGTACGAGTACAAATACTACTTCTTTCATATTTATGGAAAATTGAATAAATACTTTTTTTTGCGATTTGAATGAATATATTTGTGAATATGATTACGAATATTTTCGATTTCGCATTCACCCCCACTCTGTACACTAAAATTCAGACTTCGAGGAGAAAATGAGAACTATTGCCAGTGCTTTTATTGGAGATTCTGAGGAATCTATTAATTAAATCTATTAATTAAATAATACATTTTATTTACAATCCACGAGATGCTAAAGTACTTAAAATATCTTATAAAATTAACATTACTGTTATTGTAATCTGTACGAAATTGCAATGTTCGATTTTACTGTTTCTTTTTGGTTTGCAAAAATATAAAAAATAAAAATTATATATCATAAAAAGAATTATTGTTGCGAATAAAAGATTTTTAAGTAAAAAATTTGTTTTCTAAAATTTTTTTCAAAATTTGTAAGTTTTCTTTATCAAATCTGGATATTAATAATGATATATAAATTTATTTTTCACTTTCTTTTTTACTTTACATTTTGTATAAATAAATATAAATAAATTATAAAATAATTATAAAATATTTACGAATAAATATTTTTAAAAGCCCGCAAATTTGAATAAATATTTGAATGAATATTTTTTTAATGAAAATTTTGAATGAATATAAATTGTAGTCCAATTGCGAATTTTTTGTATTCATCGGACACACTATTTTCAGGCATGCAATAAACGTGCGCCTTATATTTGCTTACGCAACTAAAGATAACCCATAACTTTAAACTTATACGCAGAATATTTTAAAAGAATAATTTTTGATACTATACAGAGAGAGAGAGAGAGAGAGAGAGAGAGAGAGAGAGAGAGAGAGAGAGAGAGAGAATCTTGTTAGAAGAAAAAAGATATTGAAATGCGAAAATGTCAACACGGTGCAATAAGCGGATATTGCTATAGATAATATTATAATATGTGTGAATAATCTTACAATTATCAGTTCAGGCAAACTGCGCGCTGCATAATTATCGTCGCGTCTTTTAATGTAGTATGTAATATCAAAATTAAATTAATTATTAAGTCAATCTAATAATAAATCGAGGCTAATAAAGCATCTTTATAAATCCTCTGTAAACATAACTTATTGCGAAAAATATTACCTTGGTCGACTCAACCAGGAGAAAAGATGATTTTTATATAATATTTCTGAAAGATCTTTTAATTGTTAAAGAAATGCAAGTATTGTACAGTCGTGGACAGATCGGTTGCGAGACACTTTTTTTTATAGGTTTCTAATATATATTTAATATTATATTTATCCATAATATTATCCGTAATATATATTTTATATAGGTAACTAATATACTAATTATTTTGCAAATGCAAACCACGATGCACTCTTATAGTTTAGAGACAATATATATATACTCACATGTCATCACCCGACTTTTATATACTTGGCGTCGCGCCGCTACCGCAGCGCTTGATAACACGAATCGTGATTCGTATTTGCAAAATATTAGTGCGTTTTGAAATCTATAAGAAAAAAGTGTCGCAAACGATCTGTCCACGACTATACAATATCAATATTATCAATATGTATACATTTTATCAAAATTCGAGTTCTCGTTTTTTTATTTATTATGCAGAGATTTGCAAAAGTTTTTGTATTGTGTAAAAAATAATACGTTTTTCCCATATCACCACGATGTAACATATGTTAATTTAAACTAAACTCCCGCAGCTGTGCATGATAACGCAATTGAAGAATTTGTATTAATAACATTTGAAAAATTTGAATTTGAAGTATAATGTATAATAGTATTTAGTTTTATATAAAGGTATTTTCTTTAAAAATTTGTGTAAGTCTATACATTTGTAATATTAAAAATATATATGTATATGTATACATGTATGTATATGTATGTAACGAGTAGAGAAAATGATTATCGACGGGCGTTACACGTAGCTCGACTCGCATGTCGCTCGCGCTGCGCCCGCTAGATGGCAACACACGGGCCGCGCCCCGGAAAATGGCGGTATCTGTCGGCCAAAGTGCTTTTTCGCTCGCGTGATAGTCGGCCGATAGCGCGTCTCGGGGTGTCTCGTACGAGTGACTCGCCGCCGATTCGAATGCACGAGCGGAGCGGCGTCGGGCGGAACGACAGCCAGCAGCGATAAGACCGTAGGACGAAGCGCAGGCGGATCGACGATCGGAGCAGCCGGGGACACCTTCACGAGCTGGCGAGAGGTGAGTGTTACTACGAGTATGTACCTCCGCTACAATCCGTGCCGTTCGCGATTCGATACCGGCGTACATAATTCCCGGCGGGTGCGATTCTCCCGCGATGCCGCCGGCCTTGTCGGCGACGTTTCCGCCGCGACGGCATGCGGCGACCGTGTCACGTACGTTCCCCCTTTCTCCCTCGCGTCGTTCGCGAGAGCAGCCGCGGGAATCGTCTGGCGAAACCCAGCCCCGAAATTCTGCCGGTTTAAATCCCGACATTCGGCGGACAAGTACCTCACTTTTACGGCGACGGTGTAAGTACGTTTGTATGTTTCTTTTTTTTTTTGTTTTTTTTTTCGATGTTCACGCGACTGTCGACGGTTTGGGGTTCAGGTGGATATTCATTAACGAGCCCGCTCTCGTTAACTGAACGGTGCTGGTTTATCGAATCCTTCAAAAATTCGGTTGATATAAATTTAATAAATTAACTTCGCGCACGTGCACGCGCGCCACGTGCGGGCGCGTTGCACTCGATACGCTTGCGATAAGAACGATAACATTATTTAATTACGTTTTTAAAATCGGAGCTTAAATCAATGCTGATTAATGACTTTCTGGAGAGAGAAAGAGAGAGAGAGAGCTCGTTGCATATTTTCGCAGAAATAATTCGCTATTTAATTAAGCCTCGATTTCGTTTGAATTAACGTATTTACTCGCACGTCGACGGGAGGGATAGCAGGGGGGGAGGGGTAAAATATTTGCACTCGCGTAAACACGGTCTGCGCGTGATGACTTCGCGATTAATATTTCACAGAAGGCATCATGAATGCTTGACAAATAATATTAACGTAAATAGCGTTTGCTGAAATTTTACCGGCAAAATGCGATTGACAGAGGCGAGAGCCGGCGCGACGCGACGCGACGCTCGGAGAGTCTCTGTGTCATGCAGTTGCAAGCACTTTAATCAGCGAACGCAAACGCGGGAATACGAAATTATATATGTATACGAGTGTGACACGACGCCGTTTTAAATTCTTATCGCTCCGCGTGTCGTCTTCTTCGTCGTCGTCGCCGTGTCTGCTCGGCGAATGCATGACATTCCGTGTAACGAACGCGAAAGGGACTTCAAAAACGCCGCGAATGAAATCCGCAATGAATTCGTCGACGAAGAAGCGAGAGACGCTAGAAACCGAGTCGCCGTCGATTTAACGAGCGCTCGCTGCTTCTTGGGCAACGGGAGAAAAAAAAACGGAAGAGAAAAAGGAGGAAAGGTCTCAATCGTCGTTTGGTCATTCTCGACATGCGTTTTAATGATTGTTAATCTGTTTTAATGATTGCCGGCCCGATAAATCGGTTTCTGCGAGACGACCGGATTCGGCGACGGATTCGCGTCAAAGCGCGGTCAAGATACATTCGATTAATCCCCGTCTTGCCGTAACCATGTCGCGACTAATATAATTAATTAGTAACAAGGCGTGAACTGTATTTCGACAAGTCGTAATGGACTCTTGCTTATAATTAACGAAAATTGAAATGCTGCTCTAATTAACGACGTTGCCGATTGAATATTCACGATTCTGCTAAATTAAGCTCTTGGAGGGTTGAATTGGTCAGGAGACATGACATTTCGAAGTGTTTCAAATGAATAATATTTTGATGGAAATTTCGATGTGATTTAATTAACTTAGTTATCGCACGGAAATTCGATCAGTTTTATTCACGGCATTATCAATCGTTAACAAACTATATATTTTTAATTATTATATATTACGTGACTTCATTATATATTACGAATATTTAATGCGCAAAAACGTGAATAATCCTTTTTAATGTAGAACGAGGAAATTATATTCAGAGAAATTATATTCTTAAATCGATCTTAGAGCTATCCAAACGCGAATGCAATTCTACTATTGCCGCTTTTTACACAGGCCGCATTTTGTCGATGCAAATGGTGATTGGTGCTAATGCACGGGCGAATAATGCTATTCGTTAAAAGAGTTGCACGTAACGTGACGCAGCAACTATATAATATCGCGTCCGCTTCGCCGCGGTATTTCTACACCCGTATGAAAATAGCGGATCGGGTCGTCTTATCTCCGCGTTTTTAATAAATACGCGTCATTGAAATTCAATTGGTGGGTACTCCGATTACTTAACGTTTGTCGCAGGTTATCGACGTTAATACTCGCATTTTCTCGACTTCTTACTACCGTTCGAACGAGGTCGCCCATCGGTTCTCCTCACGCCGTATACCTTTTTTTTCTATACGCAAATATTTGATGATAGGTACCAATGTAGGTTCTTAAGAGATACTCGATGCTTTCAAGTTATTTTAGTGTAATACACATACATATCTATATATTCGCATATATTTCAAGAGGTATAACGGAGGTCGTCGTTGCGACCTCCTCGCCGGTGGAAAGAGTGATAATTCTTGAGGCAAGAAATATCTATCTACTTGCGGCAGAGTTAGCAGGTGAAAAGAGCTAGGCAGAACGGTAAATAACGTATCGATTTATCGAAGTGAAAGAAACTGGGCGCGAAGGAATGGTTGCCGAGATGCTCGTCGGCCGGAAACTATCGCCGGATGTACGTGAGTTAAATGCAGAAACCATTTGTCTTTTTTTTTTCGTTGGACACGCGCCATTAAATTATCGCGTCAATATTTGAAGCCGGGCGGAGGAGAGAGAGAGAGAGAGAGAGAGAGAGAGAGGAGAGGAGGGGACGATCAACCGGAAATCCAAATGTCACTGTCGACGTCGAATAAATTTGAAGTGTTTTAAATTAATATTCTTGTGACAAAGGGATAAGCAATCCCTCGATGTCTGGACACGGACAAGAGGATGCTCATTAATCAAAGGGAAGCGAATCGAGGGATACGAGACGAGATCGCGCCGCGAGGAGCCGAGAGAGAACGCGGCGGGAATTATTTTCCTGTTGGAAACTGTTGAGTCTCTTTTAACGTATCGAATTGTAAGCGGCGCGAGTATGAGCGGATTTATTTCAGCCATGCGGGAGAACCAGACTCGGTCGGCGTGGTCTTCTGACGTCTCGCATGGAACGTTTGATCTGCGTCGAAAATAGATCACATGTGTTTCAGCGGGATAATCGATCCGAGCGGCGATCAGGTGTTGGGATGGGGGAACGTTTATGCGCGAGAATCGGTGTACAATATATGCAGATTGACTTTCTCTCTCTCTCTCTCTCTCTCTCTCTCTCTCTCGGCATGGGGTTTAATCGCGGGTGGACGGGAAATGTCGCAGAAATGCGGGTAATGAATCGGGCAATCCTGCAAATGAATGCACGCACTGTAGTCTCCGCTTCTCGCCATACATTCGCGCGAACAAAAAGTGACATATAGAGACGCGGTTATGAAAGCGAGAGAGACAGGACTTTTAGACGGCAGCGGCGCGCGTTCTTGATCGCGTTACAAAGCGGTTATGCAACTACCGTTCCTTCCTTTGCGATGCGGAGTGCACTCGGTTGCACTTAATAATTCGCTTACGTTCGTAGGAGGGACTTGCACGCGCGTCTCGAAAAATTGCTTTCTCTCGGTTCCGCGGAAATAATTTCTTTTCCTCTCCTCGCCTCTTTATGCACAACACGCGCTCCCTTAGCGCCTAGCCGGAGGATAATCTCGCGTTTATAAACTCCCAAAGGTAATTCGAAGATTAAAAATTTCACGTTTATCTCGCTTCTAAGAACCTTTATCTCCGCTCGAACTCCTTTCCGCTCGTAAAGACCTCTCGCCGCGATTCGAGCCGCGGACAAGTCCCTCGATCAGAACGGACCATTCTTCTTCCTCGCTGCTCGTAAAAACCAGCTCGCCGCGAATCCGGTCGGGGTGAATACCGTTGAATAGAATAATCGCAGTGGTCTATACGTCCGTTTTCTAAGCCCAGAGCAAACAGCCGCGCGCCTGTAATCGTACCAGCCCCACGGGACGACGAGCGACGGAGCGTTTAAAACGGTCGCCATAAATATTCCGGTAAATCTATTTGTACTCAATGAAATAAATATCCCCCGTTGCGGCAACGAGACCGGAGGTAATTTTAGCTCGACGAAACACACACAAGCAAAAGAATATAAATAAATAAATTAAAAAAAAGAGGAACGTTCTTATGAACGAGAGAGAACACATACATCCCGAGATCAGAAACTGCGCGCGCGGCGAGATAAATAAATCCACGTCCGCGACCGCGGAGGGAGCTTCGAAATTCTCGAGGTGCCCGCACCGTATTGCGGCGTTATCGCCGTCGTAATCTCTATACCATTGGCATTGGCCGGGGCGCTCATTACACGTCGCGACACGCCGTACGTCGGCTGATTTGACTCGTTGAAATATACGAGGCGCCGCGGTCGCTCGGCAGGCGGATCACGTCGCGGATGTACATAAGAATACGTGTGTTTGTGTAGTCACTCTAAATCCATCGCGACGCGGCGCGGCCGTTTTGCGACGATCGCAGTTTGAATAGTTTTCGCACCCGATGTATCGTCCCTTTACCTCCCCTCCCCTGCCCCCGCCCGTCTCTCTCTCTTTCTCTCTCTCGCCTCGTGCAGCCGTCCCTTTCGCGCCGATGAAATTCCCCGGAACGAGCTTCTCGTTTCTATTTCCAGTCCCAGTTCACGAAGGCTTCCTTCGCAATCTTCTTCCCTCCGTCTCTGCCGCTGTCTTCTTGTTCTCTCCGCCGCGCCACTTCCGCCGCCGGGTCGCAATCGCATCTTCCACTCTCCGATCTCTCTCTCTCTCTTTCTCCTCGAGTTCACCAGGAAACGCGGACGATGTTCGCTCGGGATAGACCCGTTCAAATCGCGTTTCGTCCTAGGCATCCGATTAGAAATTGCGCGAAACTTCGTTGAGACCGTTTCTTCGAGATTATCTCGCCTGCAATGTCGCTCTTAAGATCTCTGACAATGCTGCCGAATTGGAGCGCAAACTTGCTTTATACAAGAGCCTCTCCGTTTTATTGTTTATATTTTAAATTTGTCGTTAATTTAAGAGTTTTTGTTACACACAGATCTACGAAATATTCATAAAATCGGTAATTTTTCCAACATTACACTTATATTGTTATTTAGATATACAAAAGTTAGATATATAAAAAATTTGCTGAATAATGGAAAGCCTAAATTGGCACAGTAGACCGCTTTAGTGCTCGTCCCGTTCCCGCGTGAATTAGTCATCTCGCTTAGTTAATCCGCCGTATACGATGATGCCGTCTTACTCGACGCTCGCAACTATAGCATATGGGCCAGCTGCTGGAATGCTATTGCAGGACCTGAATGCAAGCTCTCCAGACCGAATTCCAAACATAATGTAACGGCCGGTTGGTGTCTCCGTATAAAGGTCATCTGTTCGCATTACACGCGTGCTGATGAACGTAAACGTACGCCGAATGTTATACGACGCTTAATTAATGTACGCACGGGTCCCTAATTTTAATGAGAAGAGACATTCCTGCTGCCGAAGCGCGATGGAAGCGCTTGAATCGAAAGCTCGCTACTCGCTCGCAACTTTATAGGGAGCTACAACGGCACGGAGTGCAAGATATTTATTTGGCATTGAAATAATCAACGTCGTTCACATTGTTCGGAGCGTAAATATCGATCTCGGTATAAAAATTCGTCTCGTGTTTCGCGTTTCGAGGCAATTTCTCGTTTCGACCGGGCATCGCGTGACAGGTGGACCGACGAAAGGTGCATTTACCGTCACGATTTTCCCATCACGGTTGTTCCACGCAACGTCGAGTTATATTTTTCTCCCCGGATGGAACCGGCGGGAATCTCCGTAAAAAAAAGCGATGCGTCAATGCCATTGCGAGACATCTGGCAGGGTCATAAAGATTCTCGGTGAGTTCACCAGTGCACGGGTGGGCAAGGGTAAAGCAGAAACTAAAAAGTAGATGGCGATATTAAGTGAAAACGAGAAGAGAGTAACGAATTGGCAGCAAAATAAAAAGAAGAAAAGAATAAAAAAAGAAAAAAGAGCGCAAAGAGAAAAGAATAGAGAAAAAAATTAGAGAGAAATAGAGAGACAGAAACAGAGAGAAAGAGAGGGGAAAAAAGAGATATGACGAGTCTTTCATGTTGAGCCAATTCTCCTGCACCCGGTGATGTCATCGTTCTTGTGAAACGAGAACTAGCTAATGATTAATGCGATATTTATAGAAAGCATAATTAATGCGGTGCATTTTTCATGGTGAATTTCTGGAAATGGAGCTAGCTATTGAATTTATGTTCGAGCTGGCATAAGCTAAGACCTCTGTGTGTTTGAACTTAAAAGTCGATTAGACAATCGCGTTTTTACATCTGCGAATCGCCGTACCACTCGAGAGATTTGCACCGCGTCGCGCGACGCGTTTGCCTTGCAGAATAAAATCGCGGTACTTAATCATTCCGTTGGGTAGCAAAAGTGTACATTTACCACTCGGCGAGCGCGCGTAAAAAAAAAAAGAGGAAGCCGACACAAAAAGAGGAAGGGAGTTACCCATCTCTTTTGTGTTTGCAGCGGAGCAAGGAAGAACATAAAGAGCGGCTTTTAAAGCGGAGAATTCTTCTACTTGGCGATCGAGTTAAATGAGCTTATATAGCTACCGCGCGCGTGTAATTGTGTATAAATTCTCGTTCCGTTGACATTTTATTGTTTTAATTGCAGAAAACTCATTCTCAATCATTTCTGCGAGTCGCCACCCTTTTGTTCTCTTCATTTCTGTTTCGCCCCCTTTTGTTTTCTTCATTTTCGCGAAAGTGTCGGATGCCGGACCGCGCCCGTGGCGGACTAAGAATATCACGCGCTGCGCCCGGTTCTTCGACGGCGAGTCGCCGTGTGTATTCGCATAAATGCATGCAACGGAGGAGCAAACTTCTTGTATCGCATAGAAGGCTTGTGTAAACACACACGCAAGTTAATTAAAGGATTTTCGCGAGCGAACGAGAATGTCGAGGTTTAATTACATTTCGTGCACCACGTTCTTTGATGCGCTTTAATAATGCGCGCGCGCATGTGGACGTATATACATACATCCGCGGTCTCTAATAAATTAGACACGCGCGTAACGTACATGCGAATATATTCAAACGAATTAAATCCGTGCAGGAGCCTTCATTCGTTTGCTCGCGCGCCACGTAATGACAGCTTTGTTACGTGGGACGGCGGCGCAAACCGTCGTAATGACACTGAGCCGGGCTGCATAAACGGCTGCACAAAGCGGCCCAAACAAATGAATACCGGGCCGGGCCGCAAAGGGAAACGCGACGGATGGCGACGATCCTTGGCATTCAGTTTGCGACCGACCGACGCGCAAACGTTTAAGAATCCGCGGGGGTACAGAGGGAGGGAGAGGCGAGGCACGAAACAACCGAGAGACGGGAACTCGCCACGAGACGCGAATCAGCGAAACGTTCCGTCACTTCGAGAGAAAGAGAGAAGTCGCGATAAAGTAAAGTCAGGCATCTCTATATATCTCGGGCTACCGAGATGGGCGACCCAATTTCGCTTCCCGCAGCATCTTGAGCTTTCAACTTCGTCTCCTCTCGCATCGAAGGAGCGACCGAGTAAGTCTCACCAACGTCGAGATATTTCTATTTACTTTCGT
Source organism: Wasmannia auropunctata (assembly GCF_000956235.1). NCBI lineage: Eukaryota > Metazoa > Arthropoda > Insecta > Hymenoptera > Formicidae > Wasmannia > Wasmannia auropunctata. Next base: position 17,955 of record NW_012028341.1, read on the forward strand.
GTCGAACTAACGAACTTCCCACGCTACGTCGATTGCAAGAATTATATGCCGTCGAATCGCAGTTGCGATGGCATATTAACCTACGCTATAAACTTTTAATTATCGGTCTAATGTAACTCGGAGAATAACCGGACGTAGAAACAGGATGATATAAAGTGATCAGTATCACCATTAAAACGTTATGGTCGATAAATCCAGATGTAATCTGGACGTAGGGAATTCTCATGCTTGATAGCTCTTTTGTCGATTTTTATTTAGAATTATATGTATATTCCCGCGGGAGCGATTGATCCGCACAGTCACTTGGGCTTAGCGAACCCACCGGACTGGAGCTCAATACTGCAGGCATTCACATACATTTGCGTTGTTGTATACATATTTTTGTGAAAGCAGTGATGCAATAAATTCAAGGAAAATGGAAAGCAAAAATAATTTAAGAATAATAAGTACGAGATACATATATTTGATGTAGCAGGATAGCAAAAGCTAAAGTACATTGTTTTTTTTGTATGTATATCCATAAATTGAAAAAAATACGCAGATTACATGGAATTGCATAGAATTTACGGTGAATTAGATAAGGAAAGGATTTATGTCGTCAGCCGCCGTCAGATTTCTTCCGGCAAACTGCGTGCGTGACAACTGCGTGAAGTCATGTAGCGCTTAATAGCGCGGATGCACTAATTATATTTAACATTCTGCGCTTCGAGTGAGCTAACACGACGGCGGTGATCTACATTCTAAACCATCCGCCGTTCTTATCGCCGTTAATGACGTAATCGTGAACAAATTACGGCCGCATTGACACTAAGCGTATCGTCTTTAGCGCTGATGTCATTCGCGGATCTGCAGTTCGTGAAAGCCATTTCGCCTAATACGGGACGGCGCAGGGTGTGTCCGAGCTGTCGCTCTTTGTCTCTCGACGTTGATATCTACGTTGAGATTCAGTATTGCCGAGATACGTCTGACGTCATAAATTAAAGAGCCGTAACCGAATAATAATCCGCTGTGAAATTCGAAGGTCCGTAAGTCATGAGAGTCGATTTTGCGGTGGAATATAATCGCTTACGTCAGTTAGGAATTACACGGAAAGTTTCAGGCGGAAAGTAAGTTGAATATGGGTTTGTGAAGAATATAGATTACTTATTGTTCCTCCTCGCGCGCGCGCGCGCGCGCGCGAGAGAGAGACATATTCATGCAGCACGTCGAGGCCACTTCCACGAAGTAGTTACCGAGTTTTCCTGTCTATAGGTACGACTGTAAAGTGTCTGGAGGACATACACGTCTGTGTGCCCGTATAGTTCGCAATGTCTTCCCGAACCCACCTAATATGGCGCGGCACAACGTTTCCCACACGTCGCCACAAGTGTCTCCCATACGACAATTCGGTATCGAGGCTCTTTAGCGGTCAATAAGTGCTCGGCGAATGACGCGAGTGTGCCAATTGAATTACAGACGGCGATGCCAGATGAGTATCGACTTTGGCCGCAGCTCGCCTCCTTGTAATACATTCTTTATATAAGTATCTCTCGCAGACGGTAAAAAGATACGCGATCTATTTACGAAAATCGTACGAAAACATCGAATTATTGCACTTATTTGCATAATTGGATGTTCAATTTTTAACTAGAATTTTTAGCGAACTTGTAAGAAGCGCTGAAAAGTTGCGTTTATTGACCGTAATATTGTTTAACTTCTAGTCAGGATTTTACAGCGGGATTTTCCACAGGCTACGAAAAAAAAAAAAACATTTGTATATCGTAGCGTCGAGAGACCTCGTGGAGGAGATCCATCGAAAATTCACGCGGATATTCAACCGCGTTAAGCAAAGCAGAGGAAATCTCTTTCAGGGACAGGGAGACGGGTATATTTGCGGAAATCTCTCCACGAGTCGATGTTCACGCAGCTTCGCGAGAGCAGGTGTCTTACGAAAATACGTATCGCCGCGTACCCATGTACGTCGCGACGAGATCCGCATACACACGCTGCACTATATCACGGTTTCCTTCCCCTCTCCCCTCTTCGCGCTGGTAGACGTCGGGGCGCGAGGAGAAATGTTAAACACGGCCGCGTGCGACGCAGGATAACGAAGGGTTGGAGGGCGAGCGCCGCACGGATTTTTTTCGATTTTTCATCGTTTCATCGGGGATCACCGATGCGTCCCGACGGACCCGTCGCGTCGCGCGCCCGCCGCGAATAATGCACCAGACACGTTTCCCGCGCAACCCTCCTTTTATCGCGCTCTCTCTCTTTCTCTCTCTCTCCCTGTCCCCTTGATGAGCTCTCGGCTTTTTTTGCGCGACGCGCGACAGTGTGTTCACGACGGCGTGATATCGATAGGTCCCGACAGCGGCATCCGTACACCTCGTATTTCGAATCGGCACACCCGTGCAATACCGATCGCCGGACGCTCGCTCGCTGTCTCCTGCGCGGCTTCCGCGAGATTCTCAACTTAGCCTTCCTCGAGATTCTCAACTTAGAAAGGGAAGGCTTCCGCCGACAGGTCGAAACGCGTGTTCCGCGTAATATTCGTCGACACGACGACGCCGGACGGAGCGCTCGGCGGTACACTCGATCCACCGCAGCAGCGCGAGTTGCTTACGGTCGCGAACAGAATTATTCGCGGTCCCAGACACTTGGAATGTCGCCCGTAACGCCTTCGAAAGTGCTTTGCATAATATTTGCAGGAGCGCTCATTTCGCTTTTCTTCGAACGTACGCGGTCCTCGATGTGACGTTACATAATCGATCGAAGGTACGAGTAGACGTTGACGTTGCAACAGGTATCCATTGTCCATGTTTTATATGTTTTTTTTTTCGCACGCGAAGGTGGTGCGCCTGTAAAACCTTTTCAGTCGTTACATTTGACTTTATTTACTACCCATGCATGCGAGGAAGTCGCCCACATGTCGATAAAGGTCTCTCGAATAAAACGGGAGAGAAAGAGAGAGAGAGAGAAGGGGATTGTTTAATCATGTAAATTTTATATCTGCGAAGTGTGAACGCGCTTTATTGCGTTTATGAAATTGCGTTTATGAAGGATCGCGATTGCATAACGTTTTATCTTATCGACCCCTGCACGGATCCTGAAGGCGCTGCAGGCGGAGCGCCGTACACCGTGTTATATAGACGTCTAACAATCGCGGAAAAGATGCGGATTCTCATAGCGTTTTACGTGCCGCATTTCTGCCGGATTGATGCGAATGTAACAGCCGTTCTACTTTACGACTCGCGTCATATAGAAAAGTATTGGTAGTATCGTATAACTTGTATGCACTGGCTGGCTCGTACGTCTCTCGTACCGACTCCGCGAAGCTCCCGTTACATAATAATAACGCGAGGTCTTTCCCATCGCTCGCATCGGTCTGAAATTTCAAGCTACATATGACTCGCACGGCTATATTTCGTTCAATTATATTATCGGGAAATTATTTTTAATTTCGTGACTATTCCACATACATTGTTATTCGGAAAATCGTCGCTTTCGCTGTTCACAAAAGTCGTCTTGCTTGTAGCTTGTAATACGATTTCGGTGTCGATCGATAGCACCGATAATAATCTCTTCTCGAGTGTCAATTTGGTGACTTTCTGGAAGACCAGGCGGTACCGCGCGCGTTCGAAATAAACTGCAAATATACGCGACAGGTTTTGACCGCTGTCACCATCGCCTATCAGTGGCGCTCAACGTTTGGCGTTTTGGAAATTTCGCGTCGCGTCGTAATTTGCCGAGAACGTATAGACGCGCATCGATTTATCTGATGAGGAGGAGCGCTATCGCAATTGTCACGCCACCGCCATTATAGTGTATTCTCCGTGTATACAACACGGCATTGACGCGGTATTTTTGGAGTTGCGAAACAGTCCTGCATCCCGCTGCTGAAACTCCCGCACACGCGGCGGACTTCCGCGTAATTTCCTGAATATTCAAACGAGGCGCGATATCGGAGGCGTGCTTCGTGCTTGCGGCTTTCGTGAACTTACCTCCGCGAATAATTTCGCCTGTGCACCACTGTCTGCTTACTCGGGACAAATAGGTATGCAGTTATTCTGAGACTGCCGGGGTGAATGCCCACGAATGTTCACGTGGCCGCGCGTTGCAGCCTCTTTCCCGCTTCTGTAACGCGAAAGCTCCAATCAAATATCGCACCGGACAGCTTCGCGCGTACCAGAGCACCTTAATAGTTGCAATAATGCGTTGATTGTTTTGGCCCGGCGCGTTTACACACGCGCCACGTCGTAAGAGAGATCGGATCCTTGATTGGATCCGACAAGTGAACGATATTCGGGCCGTAGAACGGAGCAACGACGGCTATAATTAAAGCTTGGGAAATTTCTATTGAAACGTTAAATTAATTTAACCTAATTATTATATTTTATTAATTTAGTTAAATTGTTGTATTTTAATACGCTAATTTAATTAAATTATTATTTGAATACAATAATTTAAGAAAAAAAAAGAGAAGAGAGAATTTTTATTTTAATAACACAATATACATATGTATGTTATAGTGATACACTGCATGTGGAGACTCAAGTTATTGGGGCTTAGAGTTACGTCAGGTTGCGTGAAATTAATATTATTTATAACCATCGCGCAAATTTAATCTTACGCATTAACTTGACGTTTATCCGTGTTTCTCGTTAGCTACTGCGCGGGCTAACTATAATGAGCTTAAAGTAAACGCAAAGTGAACTTATAATGAAACGTCATGCGCATACCCAGCCGGAGCAAATGAGATAAACGATAGATATTGCTAATTACGTGTTGCCGCGTTAGTTTTCAGACTTGCCGCACGAAACCCCCGATCCCCATTTCCTTTTCGAGATTCTGGATATTCTGAATGTACGCGCGCGCACACACACGCACACACACGCACACACACACACACACACGCGCGCACACGCGCACACACGCAAGTCCGTGTGAAACCCGGACGGTAATATAATGAAGCTATATATATGAAAGATTATCTTGCATTAAAAGCCCCTTGAATTAAGGTCCACTTAGTATTAGCCGGGGCACAATTAGATACCGTTATTTATTTGCGTTCCGGATACTTAATTGCCGCGATACGTTATCGTATGTTGAATAATTTCAACGTGACGGCATCGATTCTTCCACGGTAAAGGAAACCGAAATCGTACGGTGAGCTTATAAAATCAGTCCGTGTTGCTAAGCACTCAAAAATAGGAGATGAATCAATATCACGTGACACGCGATGGCGAAATATTTGATTCCGGAAATACGGAAGAAGGGACATGCGGCGGGGAAATAGCAACGATGGTCGATTTAGCGGGAATGGCTTTCGCCTTTTATCGGCCGTTTCGCCAACACGACGCTTTCGTTATCTCGCGACCGGCCGAATTTCTCACGATTCTCGTTACAGGAAAAACGTCGCACTATCACTTCGCAATATTTTCTTAGCACACATAAACACTGCACGTAAGTCCAAATACGGATCCGCGTTGATATCCTGACGACGGCAGCATTGCTGTCACATATTCGGAATATTTATAATAACAGATCGAGAGCAATCAATTACTATAATATACTTGCTGCTGCATTCTATATAGTGTCGAACGATACATAAACGGTAACCTCTATTTCCATTGTACAAGTGTATTTATCTCGTATCAGCTAATGCAGCTGATAATTCTAATTTTTAGAGTAATCTTTTGTTTAAGAGAAAAATGATACTTGATTTTTTTTACAAATTAATTAATTTTATTGTGCTCTATATTTGCAACCGTTAGAATTAATACAACAATCGCTTATTATAATACAGCTACTGCCGCGTTGAAATTTTGCTTCTTGGTGTTTACTCTGCATTCGTAGAATTACATAATCGCGATCATTTTATCATACCTCCTATTGCTTCCCTCCTATCCTATATTGCTTCGAGGAGGACCGCAGTCTTGGCCTTTAGCGATAAAGACATCGCTCTTATCTAATACCGTTTCTCATTTACAATCGTTAAGGCGTAATCAGAGTCGAGAAAACATTTTCGTGTAGCTGCGAGAATCGAGGATGCAATGCATCACCGATCGCCACGCTCCGTGTCCCCGAAGTTAGCGCCCCATTTTCAGAATTTCAATGTAATTGATAGAGTTCTGGCTTCTCCCCGGAGCCCTGGAATTTCTCGATTGTCTCAAAAAGAACGATCGAGTGTAAAACGTTCGAAAATTATATGGATATCAATCTTATGTTTTCATCACGCGAAAGTTGTAGTCGCAACTTTTGTAACTGTCGCAGTAACACGGCCGATTTCAGATTTGAATCCCGAGCAAATTCTTAAGATGCTCTCCGAAACTCTTAAGAAACTGTTGAACGAAAGGAGAAATAAGAAAAATTTAGAAAAATTCAATCCTATTACTGCAAAATTGTCGAAACTCTCGTTTCTACTTTCATTGCTTCGAGTATTAAAGTATAATCATCAGAACTTTTCTCGAAATCTCAGAGCTCTTTGGCGAAGAATCAAAAGTCTGTCAATTATATCGAAGTCCTGCAAATGGGAGGGGAGAGGGGGGGGGGTTGTTAACTTTACAGAAAGTCCGCGCTTTTCCGTTGCTTTAGCCTCCGCGTTCCACTCCGCCGCGGTAGTTCGCGCTTTCGCGAGTAGCGCGAAATCCCCGGACTATATTTAGCAAACCTCGCCACCGCCTCGCGTAGCGGCGGTCAATCGCATTGCACTAGTCAGGTCGAAAAAGTTACCCGGCACTTTACGTTTGTTTCCAGACGCGCTGCCCGGAAGGCGCGCAGCTCTTTCACCTCTTTCAAGTCGCTTCCAGTAGTCCGTACCTTTCCAGCAACTTTCGCATTCGCCAACTCGGAATCGCCTTCCGCTCCCATTCCGCGCCCGCTTCTTCTCTGCAGCACAGCGATTTTACTTTCGCAAACTTTATAGGAACTAATCTTTATCGAGTAAATGTTTTCGCAGCGCGAAAATTGGTTTTTATTGAAAACGTATAATCGCGCGGCGACGGTTCTATTTAACTCTGAAATAATTAACAGTTTTGAATCGATACTGAGGTAATTAAAATCTCACTGCAGCGGTTGGTTTCTACGTATGTACGTATATCTCAAAGTGGGGTGTGTCTGTGTGTGTCGCGCTTCGAGATCGTTTTCTTAAAAAAATACAAACTCCGGCGAATTGGCCTTTGAATTCGCGCTTCGAATCGCACGTCGACGTCAATTACACGGAAATACACGGAGTTCGTTGCGCGACACAGATCTATGTGGGACAGCGTTCTCATTGGTGAAAACGATCTCGACGGTGTGTTTGAGGAGTACAAACGCCGCGCGCACACCGTCCCCCGCACTCCTACGTTCGTTTCTATTAGCGCGCCGCGTTCCGTCGTCGTCGTCGTCGTCGTCCCGGTTCCGGAATTCGCGCGATCGTCCGTCGATGGTGCGCGCAATTGTCTCCTTCGGCCATGCAAATACCTTTAAATCAAAATGGAAAGCGTGACCCAGTTGTTTCCGCCCCTCGGCGCTTATATAGTCGCTGTTGTACCATCGATGCCTCTACTATCGCGGCGATGGTTGAGATGCAAATGTGAGAATCAAATATTTGTTCTGTTGGCTATGCAGTTTGGGCGCGCAGGTGTTATCTTACCTGTAGGGCGGCCGGAAACGGTTTCACGGTTTCTACTCCCCGTCTGCGGGAAACCAAATATTTATTGTACCGCGACTCGTGTAACGAGCATGAGCGCACAGTAAATTTCGATGAATACCACACGAATATCTCTCGATCAGAGTTTCTTTCGTTCCTTCGTATTGCGCTTAAAAAGTTGTGCAGATTTTTCTGTCAAATCAGGATACGCGATTCGGTCATTCGCTTTGATCGTTGGATTTTATTTTGCGCTAAATCTTTGAACTTAAGGGCACTCCCTTTGTCTCTGTACAAGCAAAGGACGACGACGTGTTTTCGTTCGTCTGGCAATCGTCGTGCATACGGTCACCGGAGGATAACACGTGGTCAGAGGTGAGGCATCGGTATTTAAGGCTACCGCAGAGCCGCGGTTAAAGACCGGATGTGTCGACACACGCAATTGATTTCGTAAACGCACTTGAAAATAGGAAGTCTGCGTGACTCACGCCTCGCCGTGCTCGCTCCTACATGGACGTTCTTTACGCGTCTTTACGCGCGTGTGCACCACGGGCTTATTCCTCCCCCCCCCA